>NW_027316167.1:7015396-7255396 GCF_026437365.1 Eucyclogobius newberryi
ACAAATGAAAATGGCTTTCAATATTAATTTCCTGAATATAGACTTTTATGAATTACAATTTAGCAGTAAAATATAGTTGAAGGTCTCCTAAGTCTCCAGACCACACGCTTTTACTGACAGAGCGGCTGTGGATCTCCATTCAACTAAATCTTTCAAAATAAACTTTTGGCACATATTGGCAGCTGTGGCTACAATAGTGCTAAAGAGCAGACCATTGCATTTGGTTTACCCTATTATTGCTTCTAATATTAAGAAAAGTAAAATTAAAGCAAATCAAAAAGAAAAAAACAAACAATAGGTACTGAAGATACTTAAAGGTGGTATGGACGATTTTTCGGCGATTTGAGAACGCAGGCGGAAGTGCGCATGCGCACTCCCCCGTGTGGACTGATACAACACACACGTGCGTTTGTTTATTAGCGCAACGGAGCACATCGCTCGTCTCCTGTAGATTTCTGTCCACTTCTGCGTCAGCTCGAACTGTCTTTCTCCGTCTTCATTTTGCCCCGTACACTGAGGGAACTATTTTATGATAGATCCATGCGCTTAGGCACACTAGGCAAACGTGGGGACGAGCCTGACGCGGCTGCAGGTGAGCAGGTGCGTTTTGTGATTGATACGTGGCAGGACAAATGATTTATCCACGAAACGAGGAAATATGATAAAAAATTTGCTGAAAAAAATCGTCCATACCACCTTTAAGATCCGAACTATAAGTCACACCTTTTTTTCATAGTTTTGGCCGGGGTGCAACTTATACTTATATTTATACTTGTATACTTATACTCCGGAGCGACTTATATGTGATAATATTTGTTATTTTCACACTTGCAACCGCATTTCATACTCCAGTGCAACTTCTTTATGTTTTTTTCTTCTCTATTATGCATTTTTTGGCTGGTGCGACTTATACTCAGGATAATACGGTATTTGGCACGCCTCGGGGGGGCGAATGATACGCTGCCACTGTTTCCACCATAAACATAATAACGCTCATCTACAGTAAACATTCCGTGCGTTTCCACCTGTAACGTGCCACCAGCGTTTAGCTTAGCCAACAGCAGCGCGCACCATCCTCTTTTCAGCCGCTTTAGGCTGCGCTCGCATTGATCTGGCTCTGAAAAGGCACCCAGATTCAAACGCCGGATTGATATAGAAAATTAAAAGCGTCCTTTTGAAGGCGCCAGCTGGAGTTTTGATGAAGCGAGCGCCCTCCTCCTCCCCCCCCTCCCGCTGTGCCCCGCGCACAAACTCGCACACACGCGCCGCTAAAATAGAGATGAAAACCGGAGCGCTTTGAGGTGGGAACAGATATTTCATGACAGCACAATAAAGCCTAATACAAGTTTCGCGTTTCTCTGCCTCTGCAGCGCTGCACTCTCCTCTCTCCTTCCCGCCACCCCCTCCTCGGCGGCGGTAGGACACTTTTATACGTGACACAAGCAGTCGCTGATGTGTGAAGCTTAAGTGGTCCTATTAATGCTGCCAGTCATGGGCTGGCACAAAGCTCAGATCCTCCCCTTTGAGAGAGAACGCCGAGGCGCAGCGGCACTGAATACGCAATTACTGCCCTTCAACGGAGCGCTTTCTCCCCCGCTCGCTTTAAACCTGATGGCACGTACTATTCCAGGCCATGTACTAGAAACATTAGAGCGCCGTGTCGTACGATATCTGCCGCGGAAAAGATGACTCGGCTGGTGACATCGAGTGCCAGGGAAAAAAGAAGGCGACAAAGAAAAAAGGCTGGAGTGAAACGTGCCAGTGAAATACAATAGGGTAATAATTGGTCTATTGGGAAATATTGGCGCGTAAATAATCATGGATGTGCAACAGAGAATTGTACTTGAGTAGATTCTAATGTGTCGTATTGCTTTTTGTACTAATGTGAGTATTTTTTGTTGACTGCAAAAAAATATAAGCTTGATTTGCTCAATTCTAGCTTTTTAGCCTTGTAATAATAGTGCATACGTATCAAGAGTATTTATGTTTTTTTTGCGTATAAATACAATAAATCTACTGTTCAAAGTCATCCAGTTGTAATTAAGTGTGTTTCTATCAGTGGCGGATGGTAACAATGTACACAGTAAAAGTTAAGTACATTTTTAGGTATTGGCACAGTACTTCATTACATTTAAGACCAAATATCTCCTGGACTGGACAGAAAAGTAGAAAGCTCTTTTCATGTGGTTTTAGAGTTATTTTTGCTTGTTCATGGTCACATTCTGCCAAAAGGTTTTGAATTCAAGCCCCAACCTTGAGCAAACAAAAAATATACTCATGCAGTTATGATTGATGATTCGAAATGCTCTTTGTTTGCCAAAGATCTGCACAATTCTTTATCAAATCTGTGTGAGATACTTTTACTTTCTATTCTTCAAGTAATTCAAAACGTTTACTTAAGGAGAATTTTTAATCTGATACTTTTACTTTAATGATTTTCTGCACATGTATCTGTATTTGACTTTACTTTAGACAATTGAGTACCGTATTTTCCGGAGTAGCTCAGGAGTATAAGTCGCATCAGCCAAAACAATGCATAATAGAGAAGAAAAAAAACATATAAAAGTCGCACTGGAGTCTTTTTTGGGGAAATCTAGTTGATAAAATCCAACAGACATTTCATCTGTAAATGCAGTTTAAAATAATAACAGATGAGAGAACATGGTGAATAGGTGTTCGTATGCTAACGCTAACACCTTCAGCTACATGACGTATGCTAACGCTAACACCTTCAGCTACATGACGTATGCTAACGCTAACACCTTCAGCTACATGACGTATGCTAACGCTAACACCTTCAGCTACATGACGTATGCTAACGCTAACACCTTCAGCTACATGACGTATGCTAACGCTAACACCTTCAGCTACATGAGGCACAGACAGAACTGTGGTAAGTGTCTGGTATGTCTAGCTTGGAGATGTTATTGCTTGTGCTCAAAATGTCCACAGTATTGCATTAAGTTTATCTATCGCCATGGAGATATCAGGTCTGATATGTGGAGAGGCAAGCCCGCTCAGGTAATGCTTTTCCAAGGTGTTTTTGGAATAAAAATCTCAAAAGAATGCAAGATAGACATGTTTACTGCATAAGAATATTCCCGCCACCAGTGCACTTTAATAATAGATGAACCCTTACAAAAATAAAGTTTCATTTTAACATCCATCAAAGGAATCACAACTGTTTCCAAGAGTGTGTACATATGTAGATGCAAAGAAGCCTTCCATCTGTCCAATCTTTGTGTGTTCCTATACATTTATCACATTCATTCGTGACATATTTTACAGTATAAACATTCATATCACTTCACATTTATCCTTTTTGCCATTGTAATTCAAATGTCATCTACAACTGAATTCAACTTTTAGCAAGAACAGAAAGTAAGTGGTGCAAAACTTGCCGTGGCATATTCCATAACAGAGTCTGTCAAAAGTGAGCTGGTTGAATATGCTGAGTGAAGGTCTGGGGGAGACGGCATCTCAAAGCGCTACGTTACACGCCTCGAGTGGAGGAAGTTAGACATCTTCCAGGAATTGTCAAGTAGGTCTTTGGAAGCACAGCCAAGAAGACGATGAACCTGTTAACTCGTGATGATCGATGTGCTCTTTTTACTTTCTCCATCTCACCTCTTCTCTTGTGTAAATGTTAAGGCGAAATGTATGCACACAAGCGCTTGGCAGTTCATCGATACCAACTGTGAATTTCCGAGGTGAAAAACGCGACTCAACACTCAATGAAAGCGTTCGCTGACTGACAGCTCGTCACAGGCAAAAAGTCACTGAACAGACAGGATGAATTCTAACAGCGGCGTGCCATAATTGATGATTCGAGGTTAGTTTTGGGTTATAGAATGTAGCAGTGATGACCTTTGAGAAGAAGTGTAAAGATGCCTCGGTTAGGCCTGTTTGGGCCATTGTTTTATTACAGAAGACTTTTTTATGCTTTATATCTGATCCTAGTCTTAAACTGTAACCTTAGATTGGTAAGAGCTTGCCTCACAATCAGGAGATCATGGGTTTGATTCCCGGGCCAGACCAACATCACATGATCTCTCTCCAAAGACATGCATGTGTTAGGTAAATTGGCAACTCTATATTGGCCCTAGTGAATGTGAGGGTGAATGTTTGTCTCCGTGTGTCTTTGTCTCTGTGTTGACCCTGTGACGAGTTGGCCTCTGTCCAGGGTGTGCCCCGCCTAAGGCCCAAGGTCACTGGGATAGGCTCCAGTCACCCGCGACCCCTAAAGGGACCAAGCGGAAGAAAATGAATGAAGTGCAGGTCAGTATTTCACATTTTGTTCATTGTAAACTATATCGTTGATCTAAAATGACTCAATAAAATAAATGGATCCACTGGCGTCCATCAGTGTGGTATTCTCATCATTTCTTTATTAAAAAAATGGTTGCTCAACATTTGGTAATGTTTTATACTAAGTGGACATAAACGCCTGCATTATCATTTATGAATTCATTATATATATATATATATATATATATATATATATATATATATATATATATATATATATATGCACATTAGAACACTATAAGTGGCTTGTTAAATTGACTCTCAAAGTCAATGTGAACACTAAAACAACCATTTTATGTGTTCAAAAGTGTTTAAATTCAACCAGTGGGTCTGTTTAACACTGAAATCGAGAGTTACAGTAACACTTTTTTGAATCATATGTAATGGTTTAGAGCAGAGGCAGGTTTTACAGTTTACAAAAAGAGCAGGACGACAGGAGCACAGAGCAGGAGCAAGATGGCAGGAGCAGCCGAGAGCACCACCTGATCGTAAGTTAAGCTGGTCCCGACCCTTACGCCTGGTGCGCGCTCACGAGAAAACAATTAGTGTCACTTGTCCAAAGGAGTTGTGTCATACAATCTACTATGTCATATCAAACTTCATCAAACAGATCATATTTGTGACTGTGGCTCTGTCCGGCTCGCTTTGTTATTTGCCCAGCGTTAAATGATCTGTTGTTGACAGAAATTTCACAATAAAGCTGCTTCCGTAGCTGAAGACACAGGGGACTTTATTTTGTAAGTGTCACAGGAAGTGTTTAGTTGCTGTTAGCGGAACTTCCACAAATATTTTGGATTATTTTATGGTCTGTGGATGTGACGAGAGGCACATTTGTGGATGATGTCTGTGTAAAACAAAGTGAGCCGGAGCTGCAGTGAGAACATGGCAGAGAGTCGTAGAATGGAAGTTTCTGGGAGCAAAATTCAACAAAGAAAATTGTCTTTGAGTCTTATCTTGGGGGTTTGGTGGCTATAGGTAGAGAAGATCTTCCAGTTGACGGGGTTTTCAATAATCCACATGAAGTTGGAAAGTAAATCTAAGCTACAACTGGAAAGTGCTTTAGATATTTTTGGTTACGAACATGGAGAGCGTCTCATTAATGTGAGATGTTTTGAATCTGACAAAAGAGTTAAGCAGAAGGGAGTGATTAGTGGAGTCTCTGGCTCTTTTGACGAAGATTTGTTTTTGACAATCGAATGAGTTTGTGGTGTGAGACGCTTATGGGAGTTTAGCGCTTCACTATGTTTGACTTTTGTGGTGAGATGCTGCATCACATCTTTATGGACCATGTGTGCTTTCGAGTTAGAGCTTTTGAATGAGGACCGTGAGATGTTTTTCATGTCTAGAATACGGACAAGTAACAGCAGTTTGTCGTGGAATGACAGAATGTGCTCTGTGTTGTCGATGTACCAATGAAGGATGCGAGGAACAGGGTGACTGCATCGCAAAGGCAACCGTCGTGTGGGATCAGCGACATGTCCAAGATGTGGTCCAGAGGAAATTATTTAGTGAATAAAAAGTTGTCATAGGCAGAGGCAGTGAAAGAAGTTGGCATTTGTGAGGATAATAAGAAGCAAGAGACCAAGACGTACATCACATTTGACAAGAATCATTTTCTAGCATTTATAGCAATCTTTCGGAACAGTAAAGTTGAAGAGCAAGTCAGAGCGAATAAATATGGTTCTGGATGTTTTTGGATGTGGACGGTATTTTACACAATGAAGGAAGGGTACTCTAAGAGACCTGGATAAAGGACACAAATGTGGGACTGAAGGGAAATAGGGAGAAATCTTTGTTGGTGGTAATTCAACAATCATGGATGCCAACCGAACAAGAGAAGAAGAAGAAGAAGAGAAGACACAGGAGAGCGCGGGGAGGAGTCACCACGGCCCTCGCTGAATCAGAGCTCCGGGGCCCATGGGACTTACTGTTCACATCTGACCGTGGTCACATGCTGCTGCTCGGTCAATCGCTCGCTGCTCACGCTCCTCTCATGTTGTCCCCGCCTTACGCCTGCTCCACACCGGACATAAAAGTTACACCTGGGCGGAGCACACAGGGGTCGTAACTATAAGTTGGCCTTAACTTTCAAATTTAAGTCGGACGTAGCTTTAGACGAGTCCTACGAGCAGCTGGTGCACTCGGCTGAAGGAGATGGACGACATGGAGCTGGAGCGAGACACACAAAGGACCTGGACAAACGAGGAGCAGCAGGTAAGTTGATATATCCAAAAATCCTCTATTGTTCCTTTAAGGTAGACCACATATTATAGGATATGGTTAAAGCATTATGATATCACTTTGGGTGTAACTGTTACTGTAATGTTGAAGACTTGAAGAGTTTATGTTAATATGTGAAAAGAGTTTGTGTGCAGACATGACATGAAAACGTATAAATGCATATTAATTGTTAAGTGATACACATTCTGGTAGTGGAACTGTATTTGAGAGTGTAATAAACCAAATATTGATCATTTATTGGCAGGTTGCGATACATCTGTAATGACAAGTTCATTATAGACGAGAACATGTAAATTGTAAAATGCTTTTTTGAATATTTTGTCGTTAAATACAATGAGGCACAGAAGTGAAGCTCACTGTCTGTCGTCTCTTTATTGTTCCTATATATTCAGGGTTTTCTTCTGTGTGAGTCTGCCTCCTACACCGGACCTGAAACATGTATTGCATTCACTTTTTTGACAGCATTTATTGAACACATAAATATGATAACTGCATGTATATAATTGTGCATTATGGTGTGTACTGCCATGGTTGGACTGGCTGCAGGTGGTCCAGGAATGACACGCTTCCATTTGCAGATAGACGGTGGAGCCAGAACCCCTCGGGAGGAGAGAGGACGGTTCATGAAGAGTGCTTGCAAGTGCAGCAAGAGGGGGGTCGTCATTCTCCTTAGCTGTTTCCGTCACGCAAAGATATGGATAAAAACTCCAACTCCGCCACGCAGAGTGATGGCTCTGGGACCACGGGTGGAGGCACACAGGTTCCATGCAATCAGGAGGTACAAGTACTAGACTGATGTATTAAATAGTTCTTTGTTTGATTATTCTACTTTGAGAATCACTGGTTACGGTCCACATGATCGCACATAATCCCAGAATCAGTTTACAATAGACAATGCACAGAATTCCCGTTGACTGAAACATACTGCAGCACTCGACAAGACCCTTTAGCCTAAATGTTAGAATGTTTATAATGAATATTAGCTCACTTTAATAAAACCATAAATGTGCTGTTGCTGGATATAACCTATTTCATGTTAGATTACAGATTAGACTTCCAGCTCTGAGGGGCAAAGAGCACAGAACAACGAGGCGCCATCCTGAAGCAGTGAGTGGCTAGAAAACGTGAATATTGTAGTAAAACAAGAGGCAAAGCTACCTGGAGCTACCTGGAGCTACTTGGAGCTACCTGGAGCCACCTGGAGCTACCTGGAGCTACTTGAAGCTACCTGGAGCAATTTAAAGCCACCTGGAGCTACTTGGAGCTACTTGGAGCTACCTGGAGCCACCTGGAGCTACCTGGAGCTACTTGGAGCTACCTGTAGCTACTTGGAGCTACCTGGAGCCACCTGGAGCCACCTGGAGCTACTTGGAGCTACCTAGAGCTACCTGGAGCTGCCTGGAGCTGCCTGGAGCTACTTAGAGCTATCTGGAGTTGACTGGAGCTGCCTGGCGCTACTTGGAGCCACCTGGAGCTACTTGGAGCTACCTGGAGCTACCTGGAGCTGCCTGGAGCTACTTGGAGCTGCCTGGAGCTACCTGGAGCTGCCTGGAGCTATCTGGAGTTACCTGGAGCTACTTGGAGCTGCCTGGAGCTACTTGGAGCTGCCTGGAGCTGCCTGGAGCTACTTGGAGCTATCTGGAGTTACCTGGAGCTGCCTGGAGCTACTAAGAGCTGCCTGGAGCTACCTGGAAATGCCTGGAGCTATCTGGAGTTACCTGGAGCTGCCTGGAGCTACTAAGAGCTGCCTGGAGCTACCTGGAAATGCCTGGAGCTATCTGGAGTTACCTGGAGCTGCCTGGAGCTACTAAGAGCTGCCTGGAGCTACCTGTCTAACTTGAGGCAGAAATGCACCAGTCAGAGGCAATGAGAAGGCATTCTATATTCTAAAGCGCCACCTACTGGACATCATTTAGTGGTTTAATTTAATGCTGCCACACAAGCTTTGCATTAACCTGTACTTAGTTTACAGTGCAATAATCTAAACCAATGAAATCCAATCATAACTTTTAATTCTTCTCTTTTCTTTTACTTTTGTTTCGTAGACAACACTTACTTACTGAAGTGAGTTAACTGTAAATAAATTAAGTAAAAGATACTCTACTGCGTTGTTACAATAGTGTGGCTCCCGATGTTTTCTCATCAGGGGCCGAGTTCCATCAGTAGCTCGGACCATCTCTCCATCATCTCATCTGACACTGCTCTTCACCAGAGCGACACAAGACAAGGTTGAGTTTTTATACTATGTTTGGATTAGAAAATAATATATACGCTTTCCTCAAAGAAATTCATCTCTGCTGTCAGAGGTGGAAGATTATTTCCTGGCCAAATACATCAAGTCCATTCCCCCTCGAGTCAAATTCAGATCCTGAAAACTTTATTTATTCCTCCAAGGGCAACTCATTTGAACAGAGATGTTTTGTTTTGTGAAACTTGTTGTAAAGGAAACAAAAATGGCCTTTTTAATAAAACGTGCTCACTTTGTTTTACTCGAGTGATGATAATAGTTTAAATTGAAGTATTCACTACAAATGTTTTAGATTGAATAACTCTCTGAGAGAATGAAAGCTGTCAAATCAACGTTGAATGAAGATAAATAAACTCCTGACTTCTTAACGTTGAGAGATAAACCCCAACACCCCTCCTTGTTTAACTCCCAAATGTTACTTTTACACTTTTAGTTTTAAGAACAACAAATACGAAATATTTAGCCCTGAATTTTTTAATGTTACAATTTATCAGGAATCACCAATATTGTGTGTTGTTTCATAGATTATTACTTCAGTCATCAATTAAACCATAAAGTACTGTAATTAACTAGGTATAAAATATACATATACCGGCATATTCTGATGAAATAATCTCGTAAACAAATAACAGTCATACACAGCTGTCTGACTAAATAGACTTAAAGGACACATATTATGCTAAATTTACTTTTTTGAGCTTTAAACACTGTTCTAACATAATTTCCTCATCAAAAACCTACCTGGAGATGCATTTAACGTCATTCATGCTCGTTTGAAGAATCGTGGTTAGAAAGTCCTCTCACCTCCGACCATCAAAAACACTCTTTCTGACATCCCTCGATGACTGACGGTTTCTCCATCTGCGACGTGGCTCTGGGAATCTTCTGTGCTGTTTGTCAAGTTCATAAATCATCGCCGGACTTGTCTTTTACATTTCTGCTGTCTAATAATGATCTTTAGAACTGCTGCTAGCTGCTACATCGGGAAGTCTGAGGCTAGCTTTAAGTGTTTGTATTATTTCCCTCTGCAGCCAGTAGATGGAGCCAATGCTCAGTTACTCTAGCATTCCGTAAGGCTATGACAAGCTAATATTGTTGTTTCAAATTATGAAAAGATAATGTATTTTTTTAAGATCATTTGGGATGTACAGTTTGTAGTTTAAATGTAATAAACAGGACCAAACAGCATTCCGGGACAAAACAGTGTGGTAAAACATTGGACATAATTGTTGTTAATGTTGCTGATTGTCCGATCTGGAGTCTCTCATTTGGGTTGCTAGTTCCAAAGCTGAAATCCAATGCCTCCTCTGTCCGATGGGAGTGGTCACTTCCTTAAGCTCAGGACTTGCACCGATCATGAACCAGTGCTAGTTTCTCAGTGAGCCGGAAATTCTGGAGGAGAAGGAGCTGAACATGAGCCATGGGCCGGTCCATGGCTCAGAAGGAGAACGACTTGTATGTTCTTTTTGCAGGTTAAGGCACTGGCAACACATGGGGAAAGTATACTGCATTATATTCCACATTATATTCTACTGAAAATGATAATCAAGTTTGTAAATCATCGAGGGAATTATGTTGTATGTCCTTTTCTTCCCTTCAAATGTAACCAGCGGCAAATCAATGTCTTGCTTTAAAAATTGCAGTCCCTCCCATTGTGCCAAAAAAGTAATCCATCTAATGATCAATATTCCATTTCAACATGTTCTTTTCGCTTGTTTTGAAACTTCCAATAATAATTTCATGATTACCTCCAGTCTCCGTCTCCTGCAGGTGTCTTTTTTGACGTGAAAAGTTTGGTGCGACTGTCTAATGGTTATGCTTTCCCTCGCTCTTATTTGTGTCAGTAAATGAACGAATAAGACAACACAATTTCCCATCCTCGCACATCGGTCCAACTATAATCCCCGAGCTGCGGAAATACACGCCAAACCGATGCTCTTCTCCAAAAATCTCCACCATTACCGATGCCATCTCCCCCGTGTGTTGCCTGGGCCTTGCGTGGAAGGCCTCTCATGTTTATGGATTTAATAGACTGAGACACAAAGGAGTGTTTTTGTATCCGTGCAGCAGCAGCAGCAGAAGCACCAGCAGCAGCAGCAGCAGCCTAATGCCCACCGCGGGGAGACAGCTGAAGGATTGGAGTGGGCTTACAGCGCTACCTCTCCCCCTCCGTGTGGTCTGGACATGTACGTGACGTTGACTCTTATGATCTGCCTTTTGCTTTGAACCGCTGTCGGCTGAAAATGGATCGTCTGGATATTGCATAACCGCGCGCAGGGGAAATGGCAGCAGAGCACGGCGCTTTGAGGAGGCTGTGTGTAGGTTGCTTTCACATATTAGCATCTGTATGTGGCCAATGTTTGCTTTGAAAGGCTAGAATGTGATGGCGGCGTACGTGCAGTGGACAGCCTTTTCTCCATTGGGTTATTAATATGACATTGCAACATTCTGTAAGCCTTTGATATTGAACAGAGGTAAAATTGCTATTGATAATTAATAATCGTGTGTAAATTCAGGGTTTCCAGGTTTTAAAACCAATTATCAGATGTGACATTTGTGGGCTTTCAATCCAATCCAACACTAGAATCTAAAGGGAACATTGTGACTTATTTGTTGTCACCGTCATTTTAAAGACATCATTCGTGCTGTTGCCTATCGCCTCTGTTGGAAAGTCATGGAAAACTGTGCGTACAATTGAAAATGAAAAGCTTTTATGCTTTAAGAAGACAGAGGTTCTGGGCTTTGATCCGTGTCTAAAGCGGCGAGTCGCTGACTTTGTGTGTGACTTTGTGTCTTACTGTCTGGTCTTAAAATATAACACTCGGACCATTGGAAATGAGATTGTTAAAAGTGTCTGCAAGTAGACTAAGGTTTATTAGAATAGCCGCGCAAATACATATGTAAACTAGCATTAGCTAGCTGGTAACTACCTGGAACAAACAGCTCACCTCCTGACCACAGTAATACATTTCTGGCAACAAACCGGGACTTAGATGTTACAGAAAAGAAACCCTTTGTTTTTAGACTTTTTGTTGGGAGGGTCCACAGTGCAACATGCAGCTTTCGTCCTCAAGATGGCAGTAGGAGCAAGTATGTGACATCACTTCAGACCCATGAATCGTTTAAAATAGAGCTGGAGGAAAGTTCAACATCTTTTCTGTCAGTGTAAATAAATAAAAGTAAATCATTTTTCACAAGACGTGATTGTTTTCAGTTGAGAGGACTTCGAACAGATTAACATTGCAAGTTTGTGGAGCCAATCTAAAACAATGAATGATAACGTTTTTGTAGATTTTCAGTTTGGATATTTACAGTGAACCCTCGTTTATCGCGGGGGTTACGTTCCAAGAAGAATCCGCGGGAGTCGAAATCCGCGAAGTAGAAACCTTTATTTTTTTTACAGTTATTATACAATTAAATACTCCATAAAACATTGAAAGCAAGGAACAAAACCTTTTTACAGGCCCAAGCATTTATTTAACAAATAAAAGTACTGTTTAAACGTTTGTACTGTACTCTCACCGGCTTCTCCCGGAGCTCACGCGCGCTCTCACCGGCCTCGCAAACTTCAATTTGGCAAGCGGTTTTACGTACATGTACATATTAATCCAATGCAGAACACAATGCATGATGAAAATCCGCGAAGCAGCGAGTCCGCGAAAAGTGAACCGCGATATAGCGAGGGATCACTGATTACATTTTGCAATGGATGAATGAATAATAAATGCATTTGTTAAATGTATGAAACTGTTACCTCTCCTTGAACCGACACCTTAACGTGGTGGAGGGGTTTGAGTGCCCGAATGATCCCGGGAGCTATGTTGTCGGGGGCTTCATGCCCCTGGTAGGGTCTCCCAAGGCAAACAGGTCCTAGGTGACGGGTCAGACAAAGATCGGTTCAGAAGCCCCCTATGATGACAACACAAACAAGGCAGTTTACGTCGCCCGGATCGGCGTCACCGGGGCCCCATCCTGGAGCCAGGCCTGGGATGGGTGCTCCATGGCGAGCGCCTGGTGGCCGGGTCTTACCCCACGGGGCCCGGCCGGGCACAGCCCGAAAGAGCGACGTGGGGCCGCCCTCCCGTGGGCCCACCACCCGCAGGAGGATCCATAAGGGGCCGGTGCAGAGAGATCTGGGCGGCAGTCGACGGCAGGGGCCTCGGCGACCAGATCTCCAGACACAGAGACTAACTCTGGGGACATGGAATGTCACCTCGCTGGGGGGGAAAGAGCCTGAGCTTGTGCGGGAGGTTGAGCGATACCGACTAGATATAGTCGGCCTCACCTCCACGCACAGTTTGGGCTCTGGAACCCATCTCCTCGAGAGGGGCTGGACGCTCCACTTCTCTGGTGTTGCCCGCGGGGAGAGGCGGCGGGCTGGTGTGGGCTTGCTGATAGCCCCTCAGCTCAGCCGCCACGTGTTGGAGTTTACCCAGGTGAACGAGAGGGTCGCGTCCCTCCGCCTTCGGGTGGGGGACAGGTCTCTCACTGTTGTGGCGGCCTACGGGCCGAACAGCAGTGCAGAGTACCCGGCCTTCTTGGAGTCCTTGGGAGGGGTACTGGACAGTGCACTGACCGGGGACTCCGTTGTTCTACTGGGGGACTTCAACGCCCACGTGGGCAATGACAGTGACACCTGGAGAGGGGTGATCGGGAAGAACGGCTTCCCCGATCTGAACCCGAGCGGTGTTCAGTTATTGGACTTCTGTGCTAGCCACGGATTGTCCATAACGAACACCATGTTCAAGCACAAGGGTGTCCATCAGTGCACATGGCACCAGGACACCCTAGGCCGGAGGTCAATGATCGACTTTGTTGTCGTGTCATCAGACCTCCGGCCGTGTGTCTTGGACACTCGGGTGAAGAGAGGAGCAGAGTTGTCAACCGATCACCACCTGGTGGTGAGTTGGATCCGCTGGCGGAGGAGGAAGCCGGACAGACTTGGCAGACCCAAGCGCATTGTGAAGGTCTGTTGGGAACGTCTAGTGGAGCCCTCTGTCAGTAGGGTATTCAACTCGCACCTCCGGGAGAGCTTCTCCCATGTCCCGGGGGAGGCTGGGGACATTGAGTCCGAGTGGACCAAGTTCTCCGCCTCCATTGTTGATGCGGCTGCTCGGAGCTGTGGTCGCAAGGTCTCCGGTGCCTGTCGTGGCGGCAACCCCAGAACCCTGTGGTGGACACCGGAAGTAAGGGATGCCGTCAGACTGAAGAAGGAGGCCTATCAGGCCACTCTGGCTTGTAGGTCTCCGGAGGTCATCGAAGGGTATCGGCAGGCCAAGCGAGCCGCGGCTCGTGCTGTTGCAGAGGCAAAAACCGGGCCTGGGAGGAGTTCGGGGAGGCCATGGAGGAGGACTATCGGTCGGCACCAAAGAAATTCTGGCAAACCGTCCGGCGCCTCAGGAGGGGGAAGCAGTGTCTCACCAACACCGTTTACGGTGCGGGTGGAGGCCTGCTGACCTCGACTGGGGATGTCGTCGGACGGTGGAAGGAATACTTTGAGGATCTTCCACGTCTTCCGAAGAGGAAGTAGAGACCGGGGACTCGGAGGCTGGCTCATCCATCACCCAAGCTGAGGTTGTTCGCAAACTCCTCGGTGGCAGGGCTCCGGGGGTGGATGAGATCCGCCCTGAGTACCTAAAGTATCTGGATGTTGTAGGACTGTTTTGGTTGACACGTCTCTGCAACATCGCGTGGCGTTCGGGGACCGTGCCTCTGGACTGGTAGACCGGGGTGGTGGTCCCTCTGTTCAAGAAGCGGGACCGGAGGGTGTGTTCCAACTACAGAGGGATCACACTCCTCAGCCTCCCGGGTAAGGTCTATTCCAAGGTACTGGAGAGGAGAATCCGACCGATAGTCGAACCTCGGATTCAGGAGGAGCAGAGTGGTTTTCGTCCCGGTCGTGGAACACTGGACCAGCTCTATACCCTCCATCGGGTGCTCGAGGGTTCATGGGAGTTTGCCCAACCAGTCCACATGTGCTTTGTGGATCTGGAGAAAGCTTTCGACCGTGTCCCTCGGGGTGTCCTTTGGGGGGTGCTCCGGGAGTACGGGGTCCGGGGCCCTATGCTCAGGGCTGTCCGGTCCCTGTATGACCGGAGCAGGAGCTGTGTTCGCATTGCCGGCAGTAAGTCAGACCTGTTCTCAGTGCATGTTGGACTCCGCCAGGGCTGCCCTTTGTCACCGGTTCTGTTCATAATTTTTATGGACAGAATTTCTAGGCGCAGTCAGGGGTCGGAGGGTGTCCGGTTTGGGGACCACAGGATCTCATCTCTGCTGTTTGCAGACGATGTTGTCCTGATGGCTCCATCAAACCCGGACCTGCAACATGCACTGGGACGGTTTGCAGCCGAGTGTGAAGCGGCTGGGATGAGAATCAGCACCTCCAAATCCGAGGCCATGGTTCTCGACCGGAAAAAGGTGACTTGCCCTCTCCAGGTGGGTGGGGTGTCCTTGCCCCAAGTGGAGGAGTTCAAGTATCTTGGGGTCTTGTTCACAAGTGTGGAAGGATGGAGCGTGAGATCGACAGGCGGATCGGTGCAGCGGCTGCAGTGATGCAGTCGCTGCATCGGACCGTTGTGGTGAAGAGGGAGCTGAGCCGAAAGGCAAAGCTCTCTATTTACCGGTCGGTCTACGTTCCTACCCTCACCTATGGTCATGAGCTTTGGGTAGTGACCGAAAGAACAAGATCGCGGATACAAGCGGTCGAAATGAGTTTCCTCCGCCGTGTGGCTGGGCGCTCCCTTAGAGATAAGGTGAGGAGCTCGGCCACACGGGGGGAGCTCGGAGTAGAGCCGCTGCTCCTCCACGTCGAGAGGAGCCAGCTGAGGTGGCTCGGGCATCTGTTTCGGATGCCTCCTGGGCGCCTCCCTTGGGAGGTGTTTCAGGCATGTCCCACCGGGAAGAGGCCCCGGGGAAGACCCAGGACACGCTGGAGAGACTATGTCTCTCGGCTGGCCTGGGAACGCCTCGGGATCCCCCCGGAGGAGTTAGAGGAAGTGTCTGGGGAGAAGGAGGTCTGGGAGTCCCTGCTCAGACTGCTGCCCCCGCGACCCGGCCCCGGATAAAGCGGCAGAAGATGGATGGATGGATGGATGGATGAAACTGTGATACTTACGGCTCTGTGCTCTCTGTGCTTAAGATAGTTTAGTTTGTACATTTCATTCAGTATCTAATATCTCTGCAGGAGACTTTTTTTATTCTATTCCAAAAAATGTTGTAGGCTCAATTTTGAGCACTTTTTTCTGGGGCATTGGGGCTATTTTCAACCCGGCTCATGCCAGATTGATCTGTGTCTCACTCTGAACTGAGTTCTTCACATAAATCAATCTAGGAAGGCTCCAGCCTAAAGCCGCCGGGACCTAAAAAATACTTCATGCTCATTAGTCGAAGCATCACAACAGCAGAAGAAACTGAACAATCTAAATCGTGTTAAATCCAGGGTTCAGAAAAGCACAGTCCTTTCTCTTTCTCGTTCACAAATGTACAAAGTGAAATTATGTGCGCGTTTTTCAAAAACAAAATAGTCCGTATTTCTCCCAAAATAAGCCAAAGTTCGTCCGTCGGCGCCGCCATGTTTGTTTTGGTTCGGATTGTTTTGACCCAAACCACAATGCTGCTCTGTGATTGGCTCCAGTCCTGCCTCGGGCCCTAAATGCCATGTGATTGGCCTGTTTACCACTGGTGTCTATTGCAAATTGACTCAGTGGGAACCAAACAAGATGGAGTTTATGAACTCACCAAAATCACCAGGATTCATCTTTCTGGCAAAGGCTATTTTGTCATTGCTCTTGTTTAACCCACAACCCAGTTTTTCTACACAACCACCACTTTGCATTGTGGCTGTACAAGCAAATCTTTATTTTAATCTATTTTTTTTTTTCCCCAATTAGGTTATTGTTAGGATTAAGGTTAAGTTTAGGGACTGTTGCAGTGCAGCGCGCAGGGGCCAGCAGGGTTTGCTCAGGGAGCTCTGGGATTTACCTCTGGTAAACATGGTGCATGTTTTGGGTTGATGGGGGAAACCGGAGCACCCGGAGTAAACCCACTCAGACACAGGGAGAAACATGCAAACGGCCCGGTCCAGCCCGGGAGTCAAACCTGCAACCTTCTTGCTGAGAGACAAGAGTACTAACCACTATGCCACTCTGCCGCCCTGTCTGTATTTTATAAAATAGTTGTTCAATATGAATTAAGTATTTGACCATTTAGCTTTTTTTGTTTTTACGCTTTAAAGTGTAGATATTATGTAGTGTATTGACATAGTTATGTTATAGGACTCAATTACAGATGGGCTATACTCAAGACAACTCAGATTTTGACGGACAATAATATGTTTTTGACCTAAAACTCACTTAAATCCTCAATCCCCTGTCATCAGTGCCACTCTGCAACACTCAAACTGTGTAAATCTGTCCTGCACCAGAACTGCAGACTTTCATTTGAATAATATGAATGAAAGTCAGTGACAGAGCCAGGCAGAGCAGACTGAGCGCTTTATAAACAGCCCGCCCCGCTGACCTGTCCCGCCGCATGAGTTAAAGGTGTCACGATGACGAGCCAAATCTATTCAAGAAAAGCTTTTAGAGCGTCTCTCTCACCTGCGCCTCAGGTCCACCTCACGTCACTCCAGGCCACAAAGTGCTCCTTTCACCGCTGCCCAAGTGGAAAACACAAACTTGAATCTCATTCCAACACAACACTATATCACTAAACATTTATATACATCAATTAATACATACAGTACATTACATTATATCGTATGCCAAATTTACCAGATTATTCCATTGTGACGTCAAAATAAATGTACTCAAAAGCATGTTAAAAGGCAATTAAATACAAACAATTTATAACATGTGACCATTATGTATATGTTTGGTCAATTTAATGCAAGCTATGTAAATTTGCTGATTTCTAGTAAAAAAAAAATAGTCGTGTGCTGCCTCCAATGGCCACTGCAATTTCAAGTACGATGTGACATCACACCGTGCTACTCTAATTGCTGCATTCACGTAGTCACGGAAAATCCCATTTCCGAAGTGGCAAATGCGGCTTGAACACGACTTGGAATCGGAACGGAACTCGGTAGCTTGCGCTGAAGCGTTAGTTTGACCCAGGTAATGTTTAATATTCTTTTACACCTCTCTGCCTTTTCACTGTCTTTCAGCAAGAGAGGTTATGCACCGACACTGTTCGATTTACAAAATGCTCCTCAATATTCCACCCGAGATGCAGAATTATGGGCAGCACAATTGATGAAATGTGTTTCTTCCATTTGGCCAAATTTTTCTTATTTTGTTTGTTTTGTTGTTTGGGAGTTTTGGTTCCGCTTAAATTTACTTTATACAGAATAATGGAAGTAGTTTCGCTGTTCGCTCAGACTGTGCAGAGCTTAGCTAGCTTGTTTGCTAAAGGCAGTTGGGGATTTAGGAGACTTTTACTGCTGCACGACAATTCATTCCCTCACCAAACAAACTCAAAAACAGCGAGGTGTTTAAGAATAACAAGTACGCTCTGATAACGAAGAGAGTCCGTCAGTTTAGGTCCAACAATTAGAGAAACATGCTCCACTCTAACGCTGAGGAGAGAGATGGATGCAACTAGTGCAGAAGAACCAGATGAAAACAAACAAATCCATCTCCACAACAGAAAATACCCAATAACAAGTGCCGCCAATAACTATTAAAAAAGTCTCCTGCACAGATATTAGATACTGAATGAAATGTACAAACTAAACTATCTTAAACGGCAACCAGCGCTGAGCCTGTGAGCACAGAGCCGTAAGTATTATCACAGTTTCATA
Source organism: Eucyclogobius newberryi (assembly GCF_026437365.1). Lineage (NCBI taxonomy): Eukaryota > Metazoa > Chordata > Actinopteri > Gobiiformes > Gobiidae > Eucyclogobius > Eucyclogobius newberryi. The sequence goes on from NW_027316167.1 coordinate 7,033,993, forward strand.
TGTTTAACAAATGCATTTATTATTCATTCATCCATTGCAAAATGTAATCAAAACATATATTTCGAATAGTACATTTCCTACACCGACCATGAGCAAGGTTCAAACTTTCAGTAATAAAACCACATGCAAAAGGATTGTGCCACCCAAGGGTTCTTCAGAGCCGCTGTCCTCGCTGCAGAAGTCTTTCCTCCCCGAGCAGCAAAATATGTGATTCATATTTAAGGTTGGTGCGACGTGTAGCCGCTCCACCTGGTTAAATGTAGCTCTGCGATGTGTTCTGGGTGTTGGTGTTGTACAGACTTCAGAGCCTCGGTCCAGGTTCAAAGTAATGAATCTATTTCACAGATAAACAAAGCGCAGACTGCAGTGAGTGTGAGGGTCGGACAGTATTCCTCCACTTTCACTGCACAGCGCTCAGTCAAACTCAAACAACACATCCTGACGAACACAAAAACACAATTCAAATAATAGTACAATAGCAACATTTGATTATATACTGTACAAAGTATTGATTAACAAAAAATTATACTTTTGTCTGGACCTGAAATGAAAGTGCACAGTTCTAATGAGTTCCATTTGTCTTTGTAGGTTGGAACTCGACCTTCGAAAAGATGTTTTCTCAGAGTTTCTGCGTTCCAAGTTGGAATAAACTATGCTTTATAAAACTATAATTACAGTGTGTTGAGTGTAACAACTCAAATCAACAATAAAAGGTGCTCAAATCAACCACAATATGAATCCGGTTGAGTTCATTTATCAACCAGGACAGCGTTTACATCTGTAAGTTATTATCCGTTGTCCTTAGCTCCGTTAGCAACATTAGCACAACAAAGCGTTTCTAAGTGTGAGGCTCAACGGCAGCACAGGAGCAGCTTCACAGACAGCAGGGGGCAGTAGAGAGCAACTAAAGAGAAACTAACACGAGTACTTCCAATATTTTAACTGTCGGGTATGAAAACCTTATCCAAACGCAGGACGCAGCCAGGTTGGATTGTCTAACTTGAATAATTATGGGATTCTGAAAAGTTGCCAAAGTTTTCAAGTAGGAATTCTGAGACGTGAGAATGTTCCAGCAGGAAAACCCTGGAATGCACCATAAGAGCACATTACAAGACGATGCTACGGCACATCTCAGGGACATGATTAAACTATACATTCAATACATTACGAGTGATTAGTATTAACCTGTTACAAACACAGTTGGTCATTTGATTTTTTAGAGACTATTTTTCCCGATCGGTGGTGCAACACACCTCCTGCATCCACAGCAAGGTCATTTATAATCATAATTATCCTCCTTCACTCAGAACTTAAGACTTTGAAATCACCTTGCACACCAGCAGCCCACGGGAGTGGAAGACTTCCAGTCTTTCAGTGCCAGGGCTGGTTTGCACAAATGTGCACATTTACAGGTGCCACAGTGTGCTCAAATGGCCTCATTTATCAACACTGTGGGGGAAATGGTCTAAATGTGAGTGTTCAAATGATTATCTGAACAGGAAATCACAAAGAATTACATAAAAAGAAGAATTATGTAATTTGATCTCATTGGAAATGAGTCATAGGCCTAATAAAAATCTAAAGAAAAATAATTAAAATATATCAATTTGCCTTTTAAATACTTCATAATGTTTTTGGAGCTTAATCAATGTTTCAACTTCAAAAGGATGTGGTGGTGCGATGCAGGTGCTGCAGTGGGACTCGATCCAAACCCAGACCTGGACCGGCTCTGGTTCAGGCTCAGACGAGGACAGAAAAGGCTGTTTTACATGAGGCTTGATTTATATGCACTTTGAATAAGAGCTCCAGGTAAATGGCTTATGCAGGCAGTACAGCGCCCCCTGCAGCTCCCCTGTGGAAAGATATTGTCAGGAATAAGACGCAAAAAAACGTCTCTTTTTCCCCGACACGTTTAGCCGAGTTGTCTCCGGGTCAATGTCGGCAAATGATGCAAGGCTGGTTTGCCGCCCAGAGACAGCGGGGGCAGACGACACTTCAAACGCCCCGAAAATACATCACAAGGACTGACAAAGACATTAAATAAGGTGAAAATGTCTGCTTTAGTATCCACATTACTTCTTCTCTGTCAATGGAAAAACATTTTTTTACAATTGCTTCAGAAAGCCTCAACCTTAAAGATGTGATAGTTCTTGGTTAAAAGGACTTAAAAGCAGTGGCGTGCGGTCAGGGCAATCAAGGTAAGCAGTGATTGACCAATAAATATAATAATATCTATATCAATATGTGACAGAGCCAGTCCGTCTTTAACTGGTGTCGGCGCTTATTTGCTGAGCAGCCGCGCGGCCCTTCATGGCCGCGCGCACTTTCCAACACACACTCATACATTCCCCGCTCCCCGCGTTTCCCTCTGTTTCATTCATTCGCATCAGACGCTACACACGCATCTTTCCCCGCACTCCTCCGTCACTAATCCGCCAAGGGTGCACACTTGCGCGTGTTAGGTTCATTCTAAGCATACACACGCAAATTGTTACCTGTTTTGTCACGAAAGCCGCGCTCCGCCGATGCGTCGCGTTGGGTCGAAACCGAGCCAGGACTTCCTGGAAGTTTAAATGCGCGTTGTTCGCGCCGTGGTGCTGACCATGTGACACCGGGTATTCTGTGTTTATATTGCTTTATTTTGAACATGTGTATATAATTAATGATGTATTGTGTTGTAGGAAGAGGCCACAACAGTTTATTGTCAGTTTATTTGGGATTTGAATTATCTAGTTATTTTGCTCAGTGGGAGGGGCAAGTGAGGAATAAAGATGAGCCGCTCTTGGCTGGAGGAGTCTGTCTCCAACAACAGAGAAGGTAACTGTGTGCGCAGAGAGAGTGAAAAGAGAGAACGAGTTAAAAGAGAGAACGAGTTAAAGTTGAACTCATAGTTGGAACTCTGTAAATATATGTTTTTGGATTTTTGGACCTTTTTGCTCACTGTATATATTTTTGCACTGTTGCACTATTTTTGCACTTCGGTTTTGGCACATTAAATCCACCTGAGCACTTGAAATCTGACTTCGCCATTGTTTTGAGAGAGAGCCCCGCTACATTTGGTGTCAGAAGTGGGATATGGCAAGTCGGAAGAAAGTTTCTCGCCAACCAAAGCGCACAGGTTTGCGATCACAAGGCCGTGATCGACAGCCAGAGGGGGCAGGAGCTCCAGACCCAGCATGGGAGACAGATGAGGATGAAGAGTGGGAGCAGAAGCCCGGGCCATCATCTGAACCAGGTCAGGACATGATGACGCTGATGAGAGATTTTCTAGCGGGACAGCAACGCAGCGAAGAGGGTTTGCTGGCCGAACTCCGGGGACTGAGAGCCTCTTTTCCTACTGTTGTGGAGCGCGGGGCTCAAACTGCATCCCCTTCGCAGCCGACTCGTCGAAGACCTCGTCCAGTGCCAAACCTGCCTGCACATCATGAGTCGCCAACCCCTGGTGGCCAGAGATCGGTGTTCCATGGAAGCCGCATGGAGATCGATGATGATGCTGAGCCGCAGCGCCATGTACTGGAAGCTGAGGACAGGCCGAGACCAGAATGGAGACATTACAATGAGCCGAAAATACCACAGTTTCAGAGTGGTGAGGACATGGAAAATTATCTGCTACGTTTTGAGCGGATAGCTAGAACCTGGAGGTGGCCAGAGGACGAGTGGGCGTGTCGTCTTGTACCCTTATTGACTGGAAAGGGACTGGAGGCCTACTCTGCTATGGATGAAGACAGAGCCCACATGGACCTGAAAGCAGCTCTGCTTGCAAAATTTAACATTTCACCCGAAACTTACCGACAGCAGTTTCGCTCCAGCACTCTGCCGCATGATGAAAGCCCTACGGAGACCTATCATCGCCTCCGAGGACTCTATCGCCGCTGGATAAGACCAGATGAACGCTCCAAGGAGGAAATTGGTGAAGCGATCATCATGGAGCAGCTTCTGCGGGTGTTTCCCTTTGAAGTGAGGACCTGGGTGAAGGAACATGAGCCAGCCGATGGATTTACCGCTGCTAAGTTGGCCGTGCAGTATCTCAACGCTCGGAAAGGAGTATCTTCTGCCCGGTTAACCACAGCATCCCAGCGCGCACCAGCTCAACCTTTTCTACCAAGGCCTGCTAGACGTGAGACCAACCAAGACGTGTCAGGTACCATGAATTCTGCCCCAAACCAACAAGGACCTGGTAAGGAGTTTATTTGTTTTTCCTGCCAACAACCTGGGCACAAAGTCTCAGTTTGCCTAGTCCGTAAAGCTAAAGTTAGCGGAGCGTGCTATCCTCCAAGACCAGAGGCAGAGGGCACTCATGAGACAGAAAGTACTATTAAACGCTGTAAAAATGTGCTAATTAATGGCCAAGAGGTTTCTGCTTTACTGGACACTGGTAGTTTCACATCCCTTATCAAACGTAGCTCAGTGCCAGTTAGCAGCATAAACTATGACAAGACAGTGGACATTTTGTGTGTGCACGGGGATAGCCACCTTTATCCTACTGTGGAGGTTACCATAACAGTTGCAGACCAGCCCTATCTGGTGACTGTGGGAGTAGTAGAAAACCTACCCGTGGATGCTATTCTCGGTTGGGACCTACCTTTTCTGATGGACCTGTTGTCTGGGAATGTTGACTCTGGGGGGAATAATGACTGTGGAAATGTGTCGTGTTCTGTTCTTACGCGGGCACAAGTGAAAGCCGGTGTCCAACCTCTGCTAGACTTGGACAGTAGTCTGTGTGAGGGAGGCACCAAAGGGCCAAGGAAATCCCGGCGTCAGCGACGCTTTGAAAAAGAAATGTGGTCTTTAAATCCTGAGAATTGTGATTCTTTTGTGTGGGATGTCCCTGAAAATGTTTCTTTGTTGCAAAGCAATGATATTACTTTGATAAGTCTTTTTGCTAAGGTGGGAAAAGAAACCAAAGGTTGTCTGGGTCAAGAGAAGTTTATTATTGACAATGGGGTGTTGTATATCGTTAGTGATGAATGTAAACGTCTTGTTGTTCCCTTTAGCTGTAGGACCCTTGTCATGCATTTAGCACACACAGTGCCATGGTCAGGTCACCTCGGTCGCCATAAAACATTCTTGCGCGTCAGTTCTAGATTTTATTGGCCGTCCATGTATGCTGACATTCACAAATATTGCGCTACATGTCCGACCTGTCAGAAAACATGTCCAGTGCGCAAGTCTGACCGTGCCTTTTTGCAGCCTCTTCCAGTTATCTCCACTCCCTTCCGAAGGATTGCGATGGACATTGTGGGGCCCCTGGTGAAGAGCAGCAGTGGACATCAGTACATCCTGGTCATCTCGGATTATGCCACCAGATTTCCAGAGGCTTTTCCGCTGAGAACCATCACTGCGCCTACTGTCCTTCGAGCGCTTGTTCAACTGTTCTCCAGAGTTGGATTACCTGATGACATTCTCACGGACCAAGGCACCAACTTCACTTCTCGGTTAATGCACCTTTTCCAGCAGCAACTGGGCATTTCATCCATCAAAACCACCCCGTACCACCCACAGACGGATGGACTAGTTGAGAGGTTTAACCAGACACTGAAGCGGATGCTCCAGAAGTTCGTGGATGATACCGGCAAAGACTGGGACTGTTGGCTACCCTTTGTTTTGTTTGCCTATCGAGAGGTCCCACAGGCGTCAACTGGATTTTCTCCATTTGAACTGTTATATGGCTGGGATGTTTAGGGGCCTTTGGACCTTCTACGCAAACAATGGGAGGGCCCACCAGCACGACAAAGTGACCGGAGCATTGTCAAGTTTGTACTTGAAATGCGAGAGAGACTGTCAAAGTACTTGGAGGAGGCAGAGAAGAACTTGCAAGGTGCTCAAAAAGCCCAGAAGACCTGGTACGACCGCCAAGCCCGCAGTCGTGAGTTCCAGCCTGGTCAGAAGGTGCTGCTTCTTCTGCCATCCTCCACCCATAAACTTTTAGCAAAATGGCAGGGCCCGTACACTGTCACCCGGAAGATGGGGCCAGTCACCTACGAGGTCCTGCATCCAGAGGAAAAGAAGTCCAGGCAGACGTACCATGTCAACCTACTGAAGGAGTGGAGAGAGCGTCCAGTCCAAGCTCCAACAAAAGTCCTGTTGGTCAGGAAAGTAGACGATGACGAGGACGGGGAAGAGCCAGACATGGGACTGGAGGGACTGACCAACACTGCTACCCCTGTGCTGGTTCATCTTCCTCCTGAGCGAGCCACACAGCTACTCCAGACCTTCAAAGAAGTGTCTTCGCTGTTCCGTGCCAGTCCTGGAAGAACTACAGTGGTGGAACATGTCATCCGCCTGTAGGAGGGTCGGCCGATCCGACAGCGACCATATCGTGTACCACAGCAGCTTGTTGGGAAGCTCCAAGATGAGATCCAAGAAATGCTGAGACTGGGAGTCATCGAACCTTCCAAATCCGAATGGAGCAGTCCTGTAGTGATTGTTTTCAAGAAAGACGGATCACTCAGGATATGTATTGACGTTCGAAAGCTGAACTCTGTGTCTGAATTTGATGCATACCCAATGCCAAGGATTGATGACTTGCTGGAGAAGATTGGTTCCGCCAAGTACATAACCACATTGGACCTTTGCAAAGGATACTGGCAAGTGCCCCTCGAGAAGTCCTCACGGCCCTACACAGCATTTCAAACACCAACTGGACTGTTTCAGTTTACTGTGATGCCATTCGGGCTGCATGGAGCACCTGCTACGTTTCAACGTCTGATGGATCGAGTTCTCCAGGGGTGTGAGCTATTCAGCGCGGCTTATCTCGACGATGTCGTCATCTTCAGCGAGACCTGGGAGGACCATGTCCGACATCTCTCCCAAGTCCTGAAGCAGATCCAGCGAGCCGGTCTTACGCTGAATCCAGCAAAGTGTGACTGGGCTCGGCAGGAGACACGCTACCTCGGCTATCAGATGGGTCGAGGGGAGGTGAGGCCTCAGGTTGACAAGGTCAAATCTCCGAGGCCACGAACAAAGAAAGAGGTGCGTTCCTTTCTGGGGTTGGCCGGATGGTACCGACGGTTTGTGCCACAGTTCGCAACGATTGCCACTCCGCTTACTGCACTCACCGCCAAAGGCCAGCGAAACCCAGTCGTCTGGACCGAGGACTGTGAGAATGCCTTCAACACCCTCAAAGCTCACCTGTGTTCATCACCGGTGCTGAAGAGTCCAGACTTCACCAAGCGCTTCTTGTCTAATCTAGTGAGTGGATGCCTCCATGGTTGGCCTCGGAGCAGTCCTGACTCAGGGGGAACCTGGAGAGGAGCGTCCAATATTGTATTTGAGTCGCAAACTCCTGCCACGCGAGACCCGCTACTCTGCTGTAGAGAAAGAGGGCCTTGCAATCAAATGGGCGTTGGAGAGCTTGCGCTACTACCTGCTCGGACGAGAATTTGATCTAGAGACTGATCATAGTGCCCTGACTTGGATCAACACTATGAAGGATCATAATAGTCGCCTGACCAGATGGTATCTCGCACTACAGCCCTTCAGATTCGCCATCCGACACCGTGCCGGCAAGATGAACATTGTTGCGGATTATTTGTCCAGGTTGCCCCACAGTGTCAACCTTCCGGAAGGGAGGGATAATGTGACGGAGCCAGTCCGTCTTTAACTGGTGTCGGCGCTTATTTGCTGAGCACTTTCCAACACACACTCATACATTCCCCGCTCCCCGCGTTTCCCTCTGTTTCATTCATTCGCATCAGACGCTACACACGCATCTTTCCCCACACTCCTCCGTCACTAATCCGCCAAGGGTGTACACTTGCGCGCGTTAGGTTCATTCTAAGCATACACACGCAAATTGTTACCTGTTCCGCCGATGCGTCGCGTTGGGTCGAAACCGAGCCAGGACTTCCAGGCAGTTTAAATGGGCGTTGTTCGCGCCGTGGTGCTGACCATGTGACACCGGGTATTCTGTGTTTATATTGCTTTATTTTGAACATGTGTATATAATTAATGATGTATTGTGTTGTAGGAAGAGGCCACAACAGTTTATTGTCAGTTTATTTGGGATTTGAATTATCTAGTTATTTTGCTCAGTGGGAGGGGCAAGTGAGGAATAAAGATGAGCCGCTCTTGGCTGGAGGAGTCTGTCTCCAACAACAGAGAAGGTAACTGTGTGCGCAGAGAGAGTGAAAAGAGAGAACGAGTTAAAAGAGAGAACGAGTTAAAGTTGAACTCATAGTTGGAACTCTGTAAATATATGTTTTTGGATTTTTGGACCCACTGTATATATTTTTGCACTGTTGCACTATTTTTGCACTTCGGTTTTGGCACAATAAATCCACCTGAGCACTTGAAATCTGACTTCGCCATTGTTTTGAGAGAGAGCCCCGCTACACAATATAAGCCTCTTTCCCCCTCTCTTCTGCTCCTGAAGCTCGGCTGAAGTCACGGTGTCTTTTAGTGGCGTCTACAGGACGCTGAGCTGTACTGCAGGAAGCTTGGGTCTTCTTCTCCTCCTTATCAGTCCGTGGCCGTGTTCAGGGGCTCGTGTTCAGAGGCCTGTGTTCAGAGGCCCGTGTTCAGAGGCCCGTGTTCAGAGGCCCGTGTTCAGAGGCCCGTGTTCAGAGGCCCGTGTTCAGAGGCCCGTGTTCAGAGGCCCGTGTTCAGAGGTGAAGCAACTGCAGTGCCAAGTTTCAACAGACTTAAAAACTATCTTTTAGAGACAAGTCTGTGTTTGTGGCTCTGTTCACGTTTCCAATGATGAAGTTTGTAAGAAATATAGTCCTTTAACATAAAGCTCTAATATGTCCAATGAATCGATCGCTGAAGTGAGACTATTTACTCCGGGAGTGTTATGGGAGTTTAGCTCAGTAGAATTAGTGTTTGCCCTTCACACAGGAGACTGGGGTTGGAAACTCACCCTTGTATGTTTTTTTTATTTTATTTTCACGTTTGTGTACAAATGTTACTAAAGAGCCACTAAATATTGATGAGCATCCAAAGTCTGCTTGTCTGACCATAAAAGTCACTGCTACTGCTTTTCCACTGCAGTGACACATCTACTCCACAGAAACGTTGTTCCCAATATTCCACAGGACGAGATACAATTATGCTTAATGTAAATAGGTCCGTGCCAGATTATAGCCGCAGGCCAATTTCTGTTTGCATATTTGTGTGTTAAATCTGACAAATCTACATTTATCTTCATCACTATTGAACTGTGTAATAATATGTTTTGAGTATATGAATATACTTTGAATGCTCAATTAGATATAGTCACATTTGTACCTCACAGTTTACTGCTTCAGGATGTACAATGCAGGTGAATAAAAGATGGTTCAATTAAATGAACTAATTCATTATTTCTGTGCTTGTGCATATGTTGGCAGCCATTAGCGGTGCATGAACTGGAGCTCTGAAATGTGATGAAAAGAAATAACAACTTTGTTACACTTACATGTACAACTGCTGATATTATGTTTGTCTCCTCAGCCAACGCAGTGCTCTGGTCAAGATAAATCAACACAGCAAACTCGTGCGCACTAAACTAAAGCAGACAGTGTGAAGGTCAAAGGAAGAAAACAGTCAACACAACAATATAAAATATATCACCACCAGGGCCAGTGCCGAGGAGATGAGCTGTCAGAGGAAACAATATTGATAGAGATCCCCCAAAATTGTGATAACATTGATCATTACTTATGATTCATGATATTCATACTCAAACATGCAATGTTTTGATGGAAACAACCAGTGGCGTTGCTAGAATCTAGTGAGATCCAGGGCTCAGCCCCGACCGGGCCAGGTCATGGAGGCCACAGCCTGAGCAGCCTGAGCAGCCTGAGCAGCCTGAGCAGCCTGAGCAGCCTGAGCAGCCGAAGCCAGCAAACCTCTTCCATCTCCTCCAGGGGGATCCCAAGGCATTCCCAGGCCTGTGTGTCCTTGGTCTTCCCTGGGGTCTCTTCCAAGGGGGACATGTGCGGAACACCACCCAAGGGAGGCGTCCAGAAGGCATCGAGAACAGAAGGCTCTGGCTAGAGCAGCGGCTCTACTCAACATTTGTGCTTCCAATTTTGAATGCACATACAGGGGGTTCTGGACATGTCATCACAGATTGCATCACGTTATTTCTCTCCTTCTTACTTCTGTTCTGTGCTGAGGAGTCCAGATAAGTTTTAGACTGCTAAAAGTATGTTTTATGTTGTAAATAAATGCACATCATTTGTTTTAAGTTTTGTTAGAATGAGTGCGTCGGCTGCATTGACGTTGGCTTGTACTTTCATTCATTTACTCTTCTGCATCTTTCTCTGTGAATATGAGGCCAAATAAACATCATTTTGTAGCTTTACACTAGCTGTGTTTCTGGGTCCGCTCTGCTGCTGCTGCCTGTGCCTCGCGTGAGAGAGAACACAGAAAGGGAAAGTGTGACAGCTCAAAGAAAGGGACTCGTAGTGTTAATCATCGGCGATCAATTTGTAGTGGTTTACAATTCCAGCTGCATTTCTAGTGGGTCTACAGCGTTTACCTGCGCATCACGTAAACTACACCACTGGTTTGTTCTACTCATGTAGTTCAAAGCGTAGGTCTGTGATAATAGGCTACATCCACCTGACACTGCTCAGTTCTCTCCTCCTCACGCTCCACTCACCTGCTCTGTCCTCCAGAGAGTGGATATACGCTCTCATGTTTAGTCCTGACTCTGGCACCAGCAGGAGGCTAGTCCCTGAGCACAGGACTAATGTGATGGTTCTTCCTGGTTCTAGTACTTCCTGGTTCTAGTACTTCCTGGTTCTAGTACTTCCTGGTTCTAGTACTTCCTGGTTCTAGTACTTCCTGGTTTTAGTACTTTCTGGTTCTAGTCAGGACCCGAGCAGCAGCGTTCTGGATGTACTGCAGCTGTTTTACAGCTCGTTTGGAGAGGCCAGTGAACAGCCTTTACAGTCTAATTTACTGGAGACAAACGCATGGATAAGTCTCTCCAAGTCTGGACAATATACTTTTGTTTTTTAGATAGTAAAAAGCTGCTGATGTTATTGATTTGACGTGGCTGTTAAAATTCAAGTCTGAGTCCATTATTACCCCCAGATTTCTAACTTGGTTTGTAGGTTTTAGAGCGAGACTCTGGAGGTGACACTAACACTTTCTGTTTATTTCTGTGACAAAGATGATTATTTCAGTCTTGTCTGTGTTCAGCTGGAGAAAGTTGTTTTGCCTCCACACACTGATCTGTTGCACCAGTAGGAGGCCCTCTGGCACCAGCAGGAGGCCGCTCCACACATCCACACACTGATCTGTTGCACCAGTAGGAGGCCCTCTGGCACCAGCAGGAGGCCCTCTGGCACCAGCAGGAGGCCGCTCCACACATCCACACACTGATTTGTTGCACCAGTAGGAGGCCCTCTGGCACCAGCAGGAGGCCCTCTGGCACCAGCAGGAGGCCGCTCCACACATCCACACACTGATTTGTTGGATGCAGTGACAGAGTGAATCCACTGGTCCATATTCACCTGCGACAGTGAAACATAGATCTGACTCGTCTGCATCATTGTGATAGGACACATTTTCACTGCGTATCAGCTGACCTAACGGCAGCATGTAGAGGCTGAACAGAAGGGGACCCAGGACTGACCCTTGGGGCACCCCACAGGTCAGGGGCATGTGGTCTGAGACACAAAGTACTTCCTGTCTTCCAGATAGGACCTTAACCAGTTTAGGGCGGGGCCAGTGATGCCCGCCCAGTCCTCTAGTCTCTGTAAGAGGATCCCATGATCGACAGTGTCAAAAGCAGCATCAGATCTAACAGAATTAAGACTGAGGCTTTGTCCGTGTCAGTGTTCAGGAGGATGTCATTTGTCACCATGACAACAGCAGTCTTAGTGCTAAAACCTGACTGAAATCAAATGAGTTGCTTATTAAGAGGAAATCCGTGAGCTGTTGGTAAACAACCTTTTCAATGACTTTGCCCCAAACTGGCAGATTAGAGATGGGCCGGTAATGACTCAGTACTGCAGCATCTAAACTGCTTCCAAATAGCAAAGTTGTTGACACAGCAGTCACAGCAAGCCTCATAGCATACAACATTTGTGGGGAAATGGAAAACACTTGTATCATGTATCAGTAAATAATAAAGATTACTGATAAATAGATAGAGTTTTTGGGCTGTACATATGATTAGTCAAGGATGTAGCAAATGACAAAACCACATGTAGCCAGGCCTGGAGAGTAGAAAGAGAGACACATTTTTACCCCAAATTGACTCCAGCAGTCATGTTATCTACAAACACATTTACCGTGTCTATGAAGTGTTTAAAAAAGATAGGAATATGAATGGGGAAAGAACAACATCTCCATGGAGAAAAGTAGTGCCCCTTTAAACAATCACTTATGTCATTACATCTCTTCTATTGCATGTATTGTCACAGCCTGCTAAGCCACTTTCCTTAACTATTTCTTTCTCTCCCTCAATGGAACAGCTTTCAGGTTCGCTATCTGTGGAATAACATCGACCTTTCATTGCACAAGGACCCAATGTTCTTACCAGTCCGGTTCAACTGCAGGACTGTTAATCTGCAGCCCAACCATCTGCATGGCCTTTCTGCTCTCACGTCCCCTCCGCCTAACCACAGGGCGAGAGGTTCTGGAGTGGAGCTGACCAAGCAGACTCATGTAGACGCCAGGTCCAGTTTTGTACCGACAGAGCAGAGAGCCACCTCAATCCGCGCTGACAGTTTACCTCCAGGGCACCGGGAGCAGCGCAGCTCTTTCTTGTCTGGGATTGTTCAAGTTGTCTGACACGGCTTGTCATCTTTCCTGCCGTATCTAGCCTTTCGCTTGTCACATTCTGCTATCTGACGGCGCGGCGTATGCTAGGGTGCACCGGGTTATCGCTGGGAATTCTGAAGGACGCGATTTGAAGCTGCAAAATGGTGCAGCGAGGAAGATCAACTATAGCCAATGGTGCCACATGTTTAAAATGATATAAATGGTAGCTTATATTCTTATTGTACTAAACTGACTTTTGGGAAAAACATGGAGTTGGGTTTTGTCATTAGGGATAATCCAAGAACTGCTCCAATAATGCAGCATCCCTCATCAGTAATTGTGTTGGAACTCTATCTACTGGTAGCAGAGGGAATTACAAAGGGGAGAAAAACAAAAGCTAGCTTACCTCCGATGTGCTAATGTAAGAACGCAGTTGTGATAAATGCAATTTGACGTGTTTTTGTGAGGCTCAAAGGGGGAGGACTTACTAAACTGGATTTATCAAACAAGCGGGAATGACGCTACAACTCCAGGCACAACATTGTCCCAGAGGGACAAAGCTACATTTTATGATATCTGTCCTTTAAAGTTTGAGCAAATATCATCCTATGAACACATCTACCAAGGATTTATTCAATTATGGGTATTTCAATTGCTCTTAAATACCTTCAATACGTACATTGTTACTTCTTGCCTTTCAACAGATCTGACCTTATACTACACTACATTCCAGGTAAGAACATGACGCACCAGAAGGTTATGCTACGGTCAGATAAGGCAAGTCTAACCTTCAATTACATTTGAACCATTTTTTTATTGTCACATTCGTCAGGCTTTTGTATTATTCGTAGTTGGTATTTCATTGTATATCAGAAAATGTGATGCGGTTGTGGCTCACAGTCTTTATGTAAAGCAATATGCACTCGGCTTTATTAAGAGGGAGAGAAATGTGAAGAGGCAGCACTGGTCACACTCAGGCACCCATGCTTACCTTTACTGAGCTGATGATTATGATACTGTCACATTTTTAATGCCATTTCTAGTTTGATTGTGTCATGTGAGGAAAGTGTTGTTCTTATTTATGCATTCATAGTTTATAAAATACATGTGTTAAGAGACCCTCGCTGCACTTTGCTAGTCCCTACACCTGTTTATTTATGGCTATCTTTATTGTTCTTTCCTCCTGGAACACACCGGCTTCATACAAAGTACACCACTTGCTGAGTTGATCATTACATTTCTGGTGGGGTACAATAGTGTTCAGTGTGTGTAATCTACATTATAAGTGTCCATGTTCATAGTGGTGTGAGAGTCACAGGATCCACATATGCTTTGCATAAAAACCCATCAGGAATGCACAGCAGAGGCAGCTTCTTTACCACGGCACATACTCCTCCTTCAATGATGCTATTATATTAAGTGAGTCATAACTGGTAAAAAAAGAAAAAGGAAAAGAAGGCAAGAGCTCTTCCCAAAGGACACAATTAGAACACATTAGAACACTAACTATAGGTAGTGTATAATTATACCCAGCCCCTGTGGTTTCTTACAATACTTACAATAATGACTTACAGAATAATGTGTCAATGCCATTACAGCAAACCAGTGAGATATATATATATATATATATATATATATATATATATATATATATATATATATATATATATATATATAAAAAAATATATTATGTTATGAAAATGTATCAGAAAATGTTTGAAATCCTGATTAAACCGGTAAAGGACAAAACCAGGTCACCCATAAGACTTCTAACATGAATCCAATTAATTCATGGGATTCCTCAAAACCTTTAGCAGTTTAACATTAGATTTCTCAGAAAATGCTGTGACTTGTGTCCAAACTTGGACTAAACTGGAACTAAGACAAGGATTAATGACTGATTTGCGTTTATTGTAGCAATTTAGCACTTAAGCTCCAGGGATGTTGTGTTGGCACTTTTCAAAATAAAAACATAAAACCTGCTGTTTGTTAAAGTCACATGTCACTATGAAGAGGCGGGGCTTGTCTATTTCTATTACTAAACCGTTTCAGAATAATGTTGCGGTTTACAATGAATAACATGTAAAATCATGATCTACATGTGTTGGAGTTTAATACTAAGTTCAGCATCAAGAAGCACAACCTGAGCGACGATGCAAAGTGTTTAGTGACAGAATCATGAAGAACACAAATGTACAGAAATATGTGCAGTGCTTCTGGTGATGAGGGCTGAAGGCTCCCGGGCCTTGAGACCTCCATCTAGGAGATAAAGTAGAACAATTAGAACAATTAAAAGAGGGCGGGAGGGAGGGGCACGACGTCATGATCACAGGTGTGTGTGATCTGGATGTTTAAACAGTGTAGCCAGAGGAAGGGGCGTGGCCCCAATTAAAACTGAAGCTGTTCCTGAACCTCTGGAGCACAAACAAATGGATTGGACTCTTTGTGACGCGGAGACACTGCAGTTTTGTATTCGGATTTACTCTAATTATAAGAGGAAACGAGGTCTGCACAGAGGAAAATCTGATTCTAAATTCAGCCTGTATTTCCTTTGTTAAATATATGAATGAGTCAAGCTGCTGTCTGGAGGGTTAGTTTGAGACTAGTTTGAGTTTTATAAGCTGAAGGAAAGTTACTAAAACTTGTAATAAAGTAAAGAAGTCCAGGTGGAATCTAGACAATGTCCTTTTTTAGAAAATATATATATATATATTTTAGGGTAATCTTTTATTTGAGCGTTTGGAGAGAAAAAACTGACAATGATTCTTCCCAGAATGATTGATTTGACTGGAAATAAGTGCGTTCTTACGACATATTTAGCAGCCTCCGAGTTCACTTTTATCAAATGGTGGACAACATGGAATAAATGAAGACACAAGTGCAACATCTTGCACATGGAACACCTCCCTCTCAAAATATACTTAATATGTACCATAATATCAGCAATCATAATTTAGCATCTGTTTGAGACCGATGCCGATGCCACATAAACCCTTTAAAATCTGCTCATAAAAATCTCCAAAAGTTAGAGAAGGTCAGTGTACGGGAACGTTGGATGGTCTTCTCTCTGAGGCATGGCATTTCTCGTAGATCTTTCATACGGATGTACAACCCGCACATGCCAGCATCACGCCGCTCTCATGGTATAAGCCTGAGTTGGGATGTGAGCAGTGACCACGCCGCAGTCGCTCTCCTTTTCGCTCCTGATCATTGTCATTCACTCTCGCCGCCTCTTATTGCCCCCAGTCCTAAGTGACTTTTAAAACTACTTCTCATATAAATGTAAATCATTCCTACTCTGTCCCCCAGTTATTGTTTCTATTAAACACTTCATATATTTTACTGTTAACTGAACGGCGGTGCACATCAATTTCACAGACGGAAAAACAACATGTCACTCCAAAAGTTTGTCCGAATCTCCCAAATTGTAATAAAAAAACAAGATCTACTTTGCATTTCGCTCTCTTCTCTTTCTTTACCGTATTTTCTGGACTATAAGTTGCACCTTTTTTCATAGTTTTGGCCGGGGTGCGACTTATACTCCAGAGCGATTTATATGTGATATTATTAGTTATTTTCACCCTGGCAACCACAAGAGGGCGCTCTAGGCTCTAAGCGACACAGAAGAAGAATCTGCACTTCCTCTACCTCTGGAGTTTGTGGAGTTGTTTAGAAGTGACACAGAGGAAGAAGAATTCAGTGGATTTAGTGATTTGGGGTAAAACTGATGCTTTGGTAAACTTGTTAGCATGTTCTTTATGCTATAGTTATCTGAATAACTGTTCATATGTTACGTTAACATACCAGACACTTACCACAGTTCTGTCTGTGCCTCATGTAGCTGAAGGTGTTAGCGTTAGCATACGTCATGTAGCTGAAGGTGTTAGCGTTAGCATACGTACACTTATTCACCATGTTCTCTAATGTCTTATTATTTTAAACTGCATTTCAAGATGAAATGTCTGTTCTTGGTCTTGGATTTTATCAAATAAATTTTCCCCAAAAATGCGACTTATACTCCAGTGCGACTTATATACGTTTTTTTTCTTCTCTATTATGCATTTTTTGGCCGGAAAATACGGTATTTATTTTTTGCGATGTACAACATGGTTACAACTGTCGTCTTATTATTTCATCATTCATTATTTAATGCTGCACCTTAACGCCGAGACAAGATCCCGTGTTCAGTGACAAAGGCGATAAACCTTTATTCTGATCCTGAAGTGGCGTGTTTAAAGTTGCGCCAGGGGAAATTGGGGTCGCGGCTCGAGTGTTGTTTCCGCTACCTTTTTATCGTCTCCCTGTTGTCCATAAAGGTTATAAGAGACGGACGGCGCTGAATGCTCAAGTGGTGCAGAGGTAGAGCCATCCCAGACCGCGTGACGTCAGCGGAACCTGTTATATAAAGAGCTCCTCGGGGCTGAGTGAGTCCGAGCCGCGGGCGCTTTCATGTCCGCGCGCTTGATGGAGTGGGTCGCTCCAAGGAAGATATTTCTAAGTGCCATGTAAGTGTTTTCATATATAAGAACCTCTTTGAAGCAGATTTTTGGATATGCTACACGGCTAAAAATGGTTTGCGGTGTAGCTTTAATGTGCGGTCGATGGCCACGTTTGTGTAGCGTCTTTGCATAAATGTTCAAAGGATGTATATAGGTGCACCCTGTCAATTCTACACGCAATATGAACAAAAATATGTATTAAGAAAGTCCATCCAGGCTTTTAGATCGAGACCCGTCTTCCCGTATTTTGGGCGGGGTATTTTAAAATGTGGACGGGCATTTTCGAGCGCAGGGACGGCCATTTTATTACGAAATCTTAGGAAAAAAAGGGAATATTATCATTAAATCAGGACGGGAAGCATTTGATGATAGTCCGCCAAGTGAAAATGTATTTGCATGCTGCGCGCTGATTGGTCGACGACATTTGTGTGCTTGGCTCTAATTGGCTGCCGAGCCGTGGTCTGGAGAATGCCGAAGCTACTCGTTTTTTCGCCTAGTCGCCCCCCGTACCCCCGGACAAAATGATTTGGACGGGGTGTTTTCAGATCGTATCTAAAAGCCTGAGTCCATCTGTTGACTTAAAACCCTTTCTAAATGTACAATCTCAAATATTTTCTTTTTTTTATCGATACATTTAGTTGCTGATGTGACCTTCTCTTCTTCTGAGTCATTCTCTAATCTACACGAAGCTACAATAACGCTAAGGTGTGCGATAAAGGACACGTGCATTGTGTCCTTTACACATGGATTTGAAAGTCTGGTTTGTTCTTTTTTCAATATGGCAGCTTACCAGGAAAAAATGAATAAATAATACAAAATAACACAAGACTGAAAAGTGTAGCATATTTCTGACAAATCAGTGAGCAAAGCACTGTTTGTTGTATATGATGGGTGACCAATGAGCTCCTCTGTTTCCTGTGCGTCACTCGGATAAACAGAGCTGATTGTACAGTCTGTTTAGAACGTCCCATGAGAACTAGTCTGGACCACACGCTGCTGGAAACTCACCCGTCTCCCAGTAAAGTCACATTTATGCAGAGCTTTTCTACCCTCAGGGCTCTCAAACCAGTCACACAGTCTCTGTACTGCCCCCACTGAACAAAGACACCATCACACAGTCTCTATACTGCCCCCACTGAACAAAGACACAGTCACACAGTCTCTGTACTGCCCCCACTGAACAAAGACACAGTCACACAGTCTCTGTACTGCCCCCACTGAACAAAGACACCATCACACAGTCTCTATACTGCCCCCACTGAACAAAGACAGTCACACGTCTCTATACTGCCCCCACTGAACAAAGACACCGTCACACGTCTCTATACTGCCCCCACTGAACAAAGACACCGTCACACAGTCTCTATACTGCCCCCACTGAACAAAGACACAGTCTTACAGTCTATACTGCCCCCACTGAACAAAGACACAGTCACACAGTCTCTGTACTGCCCCCACTGAACAAAGACACCATCACACAGTCTCTATACTGCCCCCACTGAACAAAGACAGTCACACGTCTCTATACTGCCCCCACTGAACAAAGACACCGTCACACGTCTCTATACTGCCCCCACTGAACAAAGACACCGTCACACAGTCTCTATACTGCCCCCACTGAACAAAGACACAGTCACACAGTCTCTATACTGCCCCCACTGAACAAAGACACAGTCACACAGTCTCTATACTGCCCCCACTGAACAAAGACACAGTCACACAGTCTCTATACTGCCCCCACTGAACAAAGACACAGTCACACAGTCTCTATACTGCCCCCACTGAACAAAGACACAGTCACACAGTCTCTATACTGCCCCCACTGAACAAAGACACAGTCACACAGTATAAAGTGTCTTGCTCAGAGACAAAAAACAGTATTTACCTGTTAGCTACCAACTGAGCTACAACCCTGACTATGAACTCACTTACAACAGGGTTATTTACTACATAAATCAAACGCCACTGCTTTTTTTGTCCTTTCTGTATAATTTGTATGTTGCTATTGTCATTGTTTGACTCACTAAAAAGCAAATATATATAAAAAAATATGAAGAGGTAAGATTGGCAGAACTGGAAATCAATTGACCTATTTTGTATTTAAATTCATGTTATAATTTAGATGATATTGAATTCACGTGTCTGACTTTACTTATACTCAGGACATGTTCTTTCTGGCTGTGAGGGGACATGTTCTTTCCGGCTGTGAGGGGACATGTTCTTTCTGGCTGTGAGGGGACATGTTCTTTCTGGCTGTGAGGGGACATGTTCTTTCCGGCTGTGAGGGGACATGTTCTTTCTGGCTGTGAGGGGACATGTTCTTTCTGGCTGTGAGGGGACATGTTCTTTCTGGCTGTGAGGGGACATGTTCTTTCTGGGACATGTTCTTTCCGGCTGTGAGGGGACATGTTCTTTCCGGCTGTGAGGGAACATGTTCTTTCCAGCTGTGAGGGGACATGTTCTTATGTTCTTTCTGGCTGTGATGGGACATGTTCTTTCTGGCTGTGAGGGGACATGCTCTGTGAGGGGACATGTTCTTTCCGGCTGTGAGGGGACATGTTCTTTCCGGCTGTGAGGGGACATGTTCTTTCCGGCTGTGAGGGGACATGATCTTTCCGGCTGTGAGGGGACATGTTCTTTCCGGCTGTGAGGGGACATGTTCTTTCCGGCTGTGAGGGGACATGTTCTTTCCGGCTGTGAGGGGACATGTTCTTTCCGGCTGTGAGGGGACATGTTCTTTCCGGCTGTGAGGGGACATGTTCTTTCCGGCTGTGAGGGGACATGTTCTTTCCGGCTGTGAGGGGACATGTTCTTTCCGGCTGTGAGGGGACATGATCTTTCCGGCTGTGAGGGGACATGATCTTTCCGGCTGTGAGGGGACATGTTCTTTCCGGCTGTGAGGGGACATGTTCTTTCCGGCTGTGAGGGGACATGTTCTTTCCGGCTGTGAGGGGACATGTTCTTTCCGGCTGTGAGGGGACATGTTCTTTCCGGCTGTGAGGGGACATGTTCTTTCCGGCTGTGAGAGGACATGTTCTTTCCGGCTGTGAGGGGACATGTTCTTTCCGGCTGTGAGGGGAAATGTTCTTTCCGGTTGTGAGAGGACATGTTCTTTCCGGCTGTGAGGGGACATGTTCTTTCCGGCTGTGAGGGGAAATGTTCTTTCCGGCTGTGAGAGGACATGTTCTTACCGGCTGTGAGGGGACATGTTCTTACCGGCTGTGAGGGGACATGTTCTTCCTGGCTGTGAGAGGACATGTTCTTACCGGCTGTGAGGGGACATGTTCTTACCGGCTGTGAGGGGACATGTTCTTCCTGGCTGTGAGAGGACATGTTCTTACCGGCTGTGAGGGGACATGTTCTTACCGGCTGTGAGGGGACATGTTCTTCCTGGCTGTGAGAGGACATGTTCTTTCCGGCTGTGAGGGGACATGTTCTTTCCGGCTGTGAGGGGACATGTTCTTTCCGGCTGTGAGGGGACATGTTCTTTCCGGCTGTGAGGGGACATGATCTTTCCGGCTGTGAGGGGACATGTTCTTTCCGGCTGTGAGGGGACATGATCTTTCCGGCTGTGAGGGGACATGTTCTTTCTGGCTGTGAGGGGACATGTTTTTTGTCATCTCTATCAGACACAATGCAGTGGAGACTCCTCTCAGGGGCCCTTCTGAGCTCTCAGTTCAATTCCTTTGTATGACAATCGACTGAAGAGCCATTCACACAAATGTACTGTTGGGCCCCGGATAAGGATTACACTCATCACCTGACTCACCCAGAGAGTGACCTTTGAAACGCTATCGACATTCCACACGCTCACTCCACACGCTCACGCCACACGCTCACGCCACACGCTCACGCCACACGCTCACTCCACACGCTCACGCCACACGCTCGCGCCACACGCTCACTCCACACGCTCGCGCCACACGCTCACGCCACACGCTCACTCCACACGCTCACGCCACACGCTCGCGCCACACGCTCACTCCACACGCTCGCGCCACACGCTCACTCCACACGCTCACTCCACACGCTCGCGCCACACGCACACTCCACACGCTCACGCCACACGCTCACTCCACACGCTCACGCCACACGCTCACGCCACACGCTCGCTCCACACGCTCGCTCCACACGCTCGCGCCACACGCTCACTCCACACGCTCACGCCACACGCTCACGCCACACGCTCACTCCACACGCTCACGCCACACGCTCACTCCACACGCTCACGCCACACGCTCACGCCACACGCTCACTCCACACGTTCGCTCCACACGCTCACGCCACACGCTCACGCCACACGCTCGCTCCACACGCTCACTCCACACGCTCAATCCACACGCTCACTCCACACGCTCACGCCACACGCTCACGCCACACGCTCACTCCACACGCTCACGCCACACGCTCACTCCACACGCTCACGCCACACGCTCACGCCACACGCTCACGCCACACGCTCGCTCCACACGTTCGCTCCACACGCTCACTCCACACGCTCACGCCACACGCTCACGCCACACGCTCACGCCACACGCTCACGCCACACGCACACGCCACACGCTCGCTCCACACGCTCGCTCTACACGCTCACTCCACACGCTCACTCCACACGCTCACGCCACACGCTCACTCCACACGCTCACGCCACACGCTCACTCCACACGCTCACGCCACACGCTCACGCCACACGCTCACGCCACACGCACACGCCACACGCTCGCTCCACACGCTCGCTCCACACGCTCGCTCCACACGCTCGCTCCACACGCTCGCTCCACACGCTCACTCCACACGCTCACGCCACACGCTCACTCCACACGCTCACGCCACACGCTCGCGCCACACGCTCGCGCCACACGCTCGCTCCACACGCTCGCTCCACACGCTCGCTCCACACGCTCGCTCCACACGCTCACTCCACACGCTCACGCCACACGCTCACGCCACACGCTCACGCCACACGCTCACTCCACACGCTCAATCCACACCTTCACTCCACACGCTCGCTCCACACGCTCGCGCCACACGCTCACTCCACACGCTCGCTCCACACGCTCGCGCCACACGCTCACTCCACACGCTCACGCCACACGCTCACGCCACACGCTCACTCCACACGCTCACGCCACACGCTCACTCCACACGCTCACGCCACACGCTCACGCCACACGCTCACGCCACACGCTCACTCCACACGTTCGCTCCACACGCTCACGCCACACGCTCACGCCACACGCTCACGCCACACGCTCACGCCACACGCTCACTCCACACGCTCAATCCACACCTTCACTCCACACGCTCACGCCACACGCTCACGCCACACGCTCGCTCCACACCTTCACTCCACACGCTCACGCCACACGCTCAGGCCACACGCTCACTCCACACGGTCACTCCGACACCATAGAAGACACCAAAACAGCACTAGAAATAACAACTACTACTTCCACCATCAGGATCTAAACAAAGATCCTCAAGAACAAGACGAGATTTAGACATAAATTATAATAAATAACTGGTGCTGTTCTGTTCACAATTTTGTCTTTTTTTTGCTTCTTCTGCTTCACAAGAGGTGTAACTTACCAGCGAGTAAAATGTTTTTGTAAATACATTTCCACTCGCGAGCACAATCTTTGCACAATCAATGTTGTGTCAATCAATTTCATCTTGTGGCAGGAGATTTTGACCCATAAAACATCCCAGTGTTCCACAGTGATGAAGACTCCACTTCCGAGGTAAAGACGAGTCAACAACAACTAGAATGCCAGAAACACACACATTATTTCTGGGTTCGCGACAGATAAACATTCATTTTTCAAAAGATAAAGTAATTTACCACATGAATAGAACATATTTGTGCACACTGCCACACTGAAAAATGCATTATTATCCGATTATGAACCACGTTTTGAAGCCTACTTAAAGGTGCTGCCTCTGACCTTCTTACAACATGAAGAACAGAAGTAGCTGCAGTAGTAAACAGTCCACTCACTGAGCTAATGCCTTCCGAGCATCCTAATTGTTCACCGTGATGAGGTCACAGTGGATCTGACTAACACTATGAGCCTGCACCAAGTCCAGTCCCTGATTTGCAGACAAAAAACACTTTATTCCGGGCGTTGCCGTGGGCGCTGTCACCCGCTGTAATCCCGCTTGCCTTCGTTAGCGAAAAGCTGCCCGTCTCGACAGCAAACACGTTCTACACAGAGTGGTTTTCAGGCCGCTCAGGGAGTCACTGCACCGTTGACTGTTGCACAGTGAAACTGGACAGTTTATACAAATCAATCTACTTTATATTTTAGCTGCCAGACTTTAAGTGGGCGGAGTCTGTTTTGACAGTGTCCAAGCGTTTTTTATCCGTCGTTATATTTGACTTGTTTTGGGGCTTTTTAAAGGCAGAAAAAACAAATCTCTCTTGTTACAAAGTCATATGTCTTTGTTACAGATATGAAATAGTATTTTAATTCCTCCTTTAATCCGTATTTAAACTTGCAGCTCAGAAACAGGACTGTATGAGCATCAGACACAGACACGCACACTCGCCCGGTTCCTCCCCTCCACTCTGCCATACTTGATCTTGTATAAATGAGTGCTTAAGTAACATAAAGCGGGACAATTTTCAGAGCTTTTACGCGTCCATATTTCACATATCTGCAGCGCGTATTGCCACGTGAACGCTCTCACTCGTGTCCTTCTCACTCCTCACCGTTCTGTGTGTTTCATCATCCAAACACGCTGCTTTCTGCCCGTTATGCGGCATATTTAATGTGTCAAAGCGACTGTGTGAGTTCTGGAGAGAGAAAAGCGAAGCTGTGCGGTGGCGGGGTAAAGGCGCCGTGAGGAAAGTCCAGTCTCGACACATATTATGTCCAAGAAAACGATAATGGAGAGGTAGAAGTTATGTTGACATCCTGTGCAAAACTAAAGGAAATAGAGTGATTTTGACGGACCCTTTCTGAGTTCAAGGACCAAGTCGATGACAGAGAATTCTTGGGTAATGTCACCTGTGATCCCCGCTCAAGTGGGCGGGGCTGAATGCTGTGAATAATTAGATGCTAACATTACACAATTAACTCATTTTCACCTGAATGTTACAATTTATCTGCACCGGGGCTAAATAGACTTTTCAAATGCACCGTCTCCAAGAAATGTATTTGGGAAGTTCTCATTCATACTGTACTACATGAAAATAGGTCAATTTGCAATTTCAAATTCATGTTTCTTGCCCACATCAGTATGCATGGTGGAAGGGGTAATCGAACCACGTACACCCCAGTTAGTTGTCAGTAAGTAAGTATAACGTTCAGCAGATACAGATGGCCCACTAAGGATGTCACAAAATCAAAGAATTACTGTAAGAAGTAATATTGTGTTTTTGCAGTGAAGCAGTGAAGTCCTTTAATTTACATATGTCCTGCACTTTCCACCACTGGGATATAATATAATGTGAAAAATACCCACACAATTGAAAGTGCGTCTTTTGCCCGTGCATATCCAACAATAGCGTGACACTTTTCCATCTATTATCCGTCCGACTCAAGAGTGACTCCGATTCCCTGTGCATAACCATCACAATGTGGCCCTTCTCCCTTCAAGGACTAAATGTACACATACATCACAGCTCCAGATAGGCGCCATGGCAACCAGACGGAGATCTATTCTTATGTGAGTGCGAACCTGGTCGGAGTGAGACGTCAGTGGCTCGGTGATCAGGGGAAATGGCATTCACAGCCGACATTGACGGACTGAGAGAGAGAAACAGAACGTGTCCTTCGAGGGGACGGAAGACACTTTTATGAACTTCTAACCCTGGTTTTTTCTGCGTCATTTCCTTTCACGGAGTTGTATTTGCATTGATTCCTGCATGCTTGAATTATCCTGTATTGTCCTGCGTTTGAGGCACAGAAAATGTCTCTTTTCACCCGCCTTTTGTCCCCAACAACACAGCTTGTTCAGTAAAAAAGGTTGGTTGGCATCATTTTCACAAAACGAAACCCTGTAAATGAAAATCCGTTGCTTGCTTTCTGTAATCCATCATTTGTCCAGACGATCGTAGCAAGAGCTTCAAATGTTGGTCATCTGGAATAAATCTAAACATTACAACCTCCATCCAAAAATGATGTTCAGTCTGAAAGAGCTGCTCTGACAATGACCTTTTTTTTCCTACGTTTCTTGCGATAGTGAAACACCAGGAAGAGGCTTCTCAGCGCTGCAGTTTTCAACAGGAAATCAATAGACCCATTTCTATTATTAAGACATTTTAGATCAGTATTGTGCTCGGCAAAATGTAAAATAGTGATCTGCTCCTATTGTAGTGCCAGAAAAACAAGCATTGTCTGACTTCTTTAAAGGTCCCATAACATGCAAAATCGACTTTTCAGAGCTTTTAACCTTCTTACATTGCTATTTGTGCTTCATATATGTACCCAGAGTGTTTTTTTGATTGATTCCCGCAGTTTTTAGCTATATTACTGACTATCTCCTTTCCGCGAATCTCCAAACTGACGGGCGGTGGGTGCAAGACTGCGTCAAAACCACAGGCACGCGTCCCCCTAACAACACAACACAACCCTTATTATTATCAATTATACACTTAGGATGGACTACGAAACGTGACGAAAAGCATGTTATGGCACCTTTAAGCTGTGCAGTATTTTCTTAATTTGGTGGGAATTTGCCAAAATGAAGCTCAACAATGCGCTCTGACTCAGCCGGCCATGAATTCACACTATTCAACAGCAACCTTAAACTTTAACCACGGCTTTTTCTGTTCTTTTTGAACAGATTGTGTTTTGCGCTTTCTAAATGTCAATACGAACAAGGCCAGTCTTTTCATTTGGGTCCCATTCTGAGCCACAACCAAGAACCACAACAGAAACTACACCACGTTACAGCGTCGCATGAATTATTCCACAGCACTGCTATAAATGTATTCATCTCCATGGAGACAAGCCAGCGTGGGCAAGTTAGCGGTCAGATCTGTGAAGAGGAGACCCCCCCTCACAGTAAGAATGCATGCTCACCCGTTTAGAGCAATAAAAAACAACTTTAATTAAAAACATGCAATAAAAAACAACTTTAATTAAAAACATGCAATAAAGATTCGTTTAATGGAAAACTGAAGAACATTCCGGGCAAAACTATATCATCTTCATCAAAACAATATCATCTTCATCAAAACTATATCATCTTCATCAAAACAATATCATCTTCGTCATCAAAACAATATCATCTTCATCAAAACAATATCATCTTCATCAAAACTATATCATCTTCATCATCAAAACAATATCATCTTCATCAAAACAATATCATCTTCATCAAAACAATATCATCTTCGTCATCAAAACAATATCATCTTCATCAAAACAATATCATCTTCATCAAAACTATATCATCTTCGTCATCAAAACAATATCATCTTCATCAAAACTATATCATCTTCATCAAAACAATATCATCTTCGTCATCAAAACAATATCATCGTCATCAAAACTATATCATCTTCATCAAAACTATATCATCTTCATCAAAACTATATCATCTTCATCAAAACTATATCATCTTCATCATCAAAACAATATCATCTTCATCAAAACAATATCATCTTCATCAAAACTATATCATCTTCATCAAAACTATATCATCTTCATCATCAAAACAATATCATCTTCATCAAAACTATATCATCTTCATCAAAACAATATCATCTTCATCAAAACAATATCATCTTCATCAAAACTATATCATCTTCATCAAAACAATATCATCTTCATCAAAACTATATCATCTTCATCAAAACTATATCATCTTCATCAAAACTATATCATCTTCATCAAAACTATATCATCTTCATCATCAAAACAATATCATCTTCATCAAAACTATATCATCTTCATCAAAACAATATCATCTTCGTCATCAAAACAATATCATCGTCATCAAAACTATATCATCTTCATCAAAACTATATCATCTTCATCAAAACTATATCATCTTCATCATCAAAACAATATCATCTTCATCAAAACTATATCATCTTCATCAAAACAATATCATCTTCATCAAAACTATATCATCTTCATCAAAACTATATCATCTTCATCATCAAAACAATATCATCTTCATCAAAACTATATCATCTTCATCAAAACTATATCATCTTCATCATCAAAACAATATCATCTTCATCAAAACTATATCATCTTCATCAAAACTATATCATCTTCATCATCAAAACAATATCATCTTCATCAAAACTATATCATCTTCATCAAAACTATATCATCTTCATCAAAACAATATCATCTTCATCAAAACTATATCATCTTCATCAAAACTATATCATCTTCATCATCAAAACAATATCATCTTCATCAAAACTATATCATCTTCATCAAAACTATATCATCTTCATCAAAACTATATCATCTTCATCAAAACTATATCATCCTCATCAAAACTATATCATCTTCGTCATCAAAACAATATCATCTTCATCATCAAAACAATATCATCTTCATCAAAACGATATCATCCTCATCAAAACTATATCATCTTCATCAAAACTATATCATCTTCATCAAAACAATATCATCTTCATCAAAACAATATCATCTTCATCAAAACTATATCATCTTCATCATCAAAACAATATCATCTTCATCAAAACTATATCATCTTCATCAAAACTATATCATCTTCATCAAAACAATATCATCTTCATCAAAACTATATCATCTTCATCAAAACAATATCATCTTCATCAAAACAATATCATCTTCATCAAAACTATATCATCTTCATCAAAACAATATCATCTTCATCAAAACTATATCATCTTCATCAAAACGATATCATCTTCATCAAAACTATATCATCTTCATCAAAACAATATCATCTTCATCAAAACAATATCATCTTCATCAAAACTATATCATCTTCATCAAAACTATATCATCTTCATCAAAACTATATCATCTTCATCAAAACAATATCATCTTCGTCATCAAAACTATATCATCTTCATCAAAACAATATCATCTTCATCAAAACAATATCATCTTCATCAAAACTATATCATCTTCGTCATCAAAACTATATCATCTTCATCAAAACAATATCATCTTCATCAAAACTATATCATCTTCATCAAAACTATATCATCTTCATCAAAACTATATCATCTTCATCAAAACAATATCATCTTCATCAAAACTATATCATCTTCATCAAAACTATATCATCTTCATCAAAACTATATCATCTTCATCAAAACAATATCATCTTCATCAAAACTATATCATCTTCATCAAAACAATATCATCTTCATCAAAACTATATCATCTTCATCAAAACGATATCATCTTCATCAAAACTATATCATCTTCATCAAAACAATATCATCTTCATCAAAACAATATCATCTTCATCAAAACAATATCATCCTCATCAAAACTATATCATCTTCATCAAAACAATATCATCTTCATCAAAACAATATCATCTTCATCAAAACTATATCATCTTCATCAAAACTATATCATCTTCATCAAAACTATATCATCTTCATCAAAACAATATCATCTTCATCAAAACTATATCATCTTCATCAAAACTATATCATCTTCATCAAAACTATATCATCTTCGTCATCAAAACAATATCATCTTCATCAAAACAATATCATCTTCATCAAAACTATATCATCTTCATCAAAACAATATCATCTTCATCAAAACTATATCATCTTCATCAAAACAATATCATCTTCGTCATCAAAACTATATCATCTTCATCAAAACAATATCATCTTCATCAAAACAATATCATCTTCGTCATCAAAACTATATCATCTTCATCAAAACAATATCATCTTCATCAAAACAATATCATCTTCGTCATCAAAACTATATCATCTTCGTCATCAAAACTATATCATCCTCATCAAAACTATATCATCTTCATCAAAACAATATCATCTTCATCAAAACAATATCATCTTCATCAAAACAATATCATCTTCGTCATCAAAACTATATCATCTTCATCAAAACAATATCATCTTCATCAAAACAATATCATCTTCATCAAAACAATATCATCTTCATCAAAACAATATCATCTTCGTCATCAAAACTATATCATCTTCATCAAAACAATATCATCTTCATCAAAACTATATCATCTTCATCAAAACAATATCATCTTCGTCATCAAAACAATATCATCTTCATCAAAACAATATCATCTTCATCAAAACAATATCATCTTCATCATCAAAACAATATCATCTTCATCAAAACAATATCATCTTCATGAGTCCAAGGCAAAGCGGTTGATTTACTGGACAATTCACGTTCTTACTCTGACCTACGATCGTGAGCGTTGGATAATGATCAAAAGTACGAAGGACGAAAGCGATACAAGCGACTTTCCTCCTTCATATTCAATTCAATTTATTTTTGAAAGGCCCAAATTCACAGCAGCAGTTGCCTCGAGGGGCGAAAGTGAAAAACGGATTAAACGATGTTCGTGGGGACTTAGCAGTGTCCCAACATCTCGTGTCCTTAGACAAATGTCCCAACATCTCGTGTCCTTAAACAAATGTCCCAACATCTCGTGTCCTTAAACAAATGTCCCAACATCTCGTGTCCTTAAACAAATGTCCCAACATCTCGTGTCCTTAGACAAATGTCCCAGCAACCCGTGTCCTTAAACAAATGTCCCAACATCTCGTGTCCTTAAACAAATGTCCCAGCATCCCGGGTCCTTAGACAAATGTCCCAGCATCCCGTGTCCTTAGACTAATGTCCCAGCATCCTGTGGCCTTAGACAAATGTCCCAGCGTCCCGTGTCCTTAGACTAATGTCCCAGCATCCCGTGTCCTTAGACTAATGTCCCAGCATCCCGTGTCCTTAGACAAATGTCCCAGCATCCCGTGTCCTTTGACTAATGTCCCAGCATCCCGTGTCCTTAGACAAATGTCCCAGCATCCCGTGTCCTTAGACAAATGTCCCAGCATCCCGTGTCCTTAGACTAATGTCCCAGCATCCCGTGTCCTTAGACTAATGTCCCAGCATCCCGTGTCCTTAGACTAATGTCCCAGCATCCCGTGTCCTTAGACAAATGTCCCAGCATCCCGTGTCCTTAGACAAATGTCCCAACATCAGATGAAGATGATGGTGAGGATGAGGGTGGAGATGAGGATGAATGTGAGGATGAGAATGAGGATGAGTGTGAGTGTGAGGAAGATGATGAGTGTGAGGATGAGAATGAGGAAGAGAATGAGGGTGAGGGTGAGGAGCCAGCTGAAGGCACATGAAGACCCAGGTCTTGCTGGAGGGACTCTGTCTCTCTGTGGCCTGGAAACGCCTCAGGATCCTGACAGAAGAGCAGGAGGAAGTGTCTGGGGTGAGAGAAGTCTGGGAGTGTGCTGCCTCTGTGAGCCGGATGAGCAGAAGAGAATGGATGGATGCTAGACTTAGACTGTTATACTGGGTGCATTTGGAGTGACATATTGCACACGCACACAAACAGACGGTATACGTTTTAGATAAACTATGATCATCTGTGATTTTATTAGATTATTCAACAGCATCTGGAGGAAGGACCAAAATAAAGACACATTTAAGACATTTTTTGTTTTCCTCTTCAGTTTGACAGTGAGTGATTTAGCCCATAGAAAAGCCGTTAAAGACAAAAGATAAGTTGTGTGGCGTGAACTCTGGTTCATAAGGCAAAGCAAGTTTATTTGTAGAGCACAAATCATACACAAGGCAATTCAAAGTGCTTCACACGACAGGAAAAACGTGCATTAAAAACAGATAAAGATAAAAGAGAAGAGTGTCACTTTACAGGTTATTGGGTGTTCCACAGCTTGGCTTTTATTTATTTTTTGAATACTTTGAAAAGTGTGGCTCTTTACTGCGAGCAGGCTTGCCTTTCCACAGATCTTGCCTGTAACTTGGCCTGCTGACATCACCTGCAGTCTCCAATACAATGACATACTATGGAACATTCTAAGCAAAGCAATAACATGGAGTCAAGCAGATGCCCAGTGCAACCTTTATAAGTTGTGTGAAAATGTTGATTGGAGTGGGGTTTATAGCAGGGGCCCTCGCCATATCTTGATTTGACTAAAATTCCATGCATTGATTTAATTACCCGGCCCTGATTCCACAGGTACAAGTACAACACGGCGCAGTCCTTGCACTCGCGATTGATTGCATCTGTCAGTGAAAGATGGAAAGGTCAGCCAAAGTCGTGTCCACCTCAGAGCAGCTGCTGAAGAAGACTCCACATCTGCTGTTGTTATGACCGCCTCCTCCGGGACCCGTGTTTGCTTTAATGACCGCACTTATTAATCTAGATCTGCGCTTGACAAATGTCCCGGCGTGATCCTCCCCTCTCGCTCGTCCTCGCGGCCGTCTGAGTCGCCAGAGTGAAAAGTGACATTTAGTGGCGCGCCTTGTTAAGAGGTGAGGTCTTTGTCGTCGAGCGGGAAGAAGTAATGAGCAGTCAGATGGATTATAGGGATGGAGTGAGAGGAGAGAGGGGAGAGAGAGGGAGAAAGGGATGAACAGAGAAGGAGGGAGGAGAGAGGGAAGTGCAGAGAGAAGACAGATAGGCAGAAAGGGAGTGAGAGTGGAGAGAGAGATGAGAAAGAGCGCGATGGAGAGGGGGAGGATACAAAATAATAGAGGGGGAGAAAAGTTGGATTGATAATGCAGAGGAGAGAGGGAAATGCCAGAGAGCAGTTTGATGGATTATAGAGAGACGGGTGAGGGAGGAAAGACAGAGAGAGAGAACAGATGAGATCTCTGACAGGGAGGGAATAGAGAGAAAGTAGTTGGATTATAGCAAGGAGAGATGCAAACGGGGAGGCAGAGTGAAGAAAGAGAAGGGAGGATGAGAGAGAGAAAGGCAAGAGGAGGATAGCGAGGGAGAGAAAGAAAGTAGAAGGACGAAATTGGATTGAGTATAGAGTGAGAAGTTGGATTGAATATACAGGAGAGAGAGGTAAGAGAGAAAGGGAGACAGAGATGGATTATAAAGAATAGAGAGTCAAATGGAAAGAGAGAGAGAAGGGGGGAGAGAAAAGGATGAGAGAGAAAAGAGAGAATAGTTGGATAGCATTTAGAGATGAGAGAGGGGGAGAGAAAATAGAAAGAAGAGACGGATAAGAACGAGAGAAAAAGGCACTCGACTTGCCACAGACACATTAAAACAGGCGACTTCATCATAACGTGATAAGGCGCCGGCCGATAAAAAGCACGTTCCTTTTAATAAATGTGTCTGTTCCTGTTGAAGTGGCAGAGGCAGCGTCACTGCAGCTTCACCAGGGAGAACACGCTCTGCCCCCACGACAGGAGCAAAGTCCAGCCCGAGCACCGCCCGAGCACCGCCCGAGTCCTGGCGAGTCCCGCCTGAGCGCCCAAGTCCCGCCTGAGCGCCCGAGTCCCGCCCGAGTCCTGCCCGAGTCCCGCCCAAGCGCCCGAGTCCTGCCCGAGTCCCGCCTGAGCGCCCGAGTCCTGCCCGAGTCCCGCCCAAGCGCCCGAGTCCCGCCCGAGTCCCGCCCGAGTCCTGCCCGAGCGCCTGAGTCCTGCTCGACTCCCGTCTGAGTCCCGTCCGAGTCCTGCCCGAGTCCTGCCTGAGCGCCCGAGTTCCGTCTGAGTCCCGCCCGAGTCCCGGCTGAGCGCCCGAGTCCTGCCCGAGTCCCGCCCAAGCGCCCGAGTCCCGCCCGAGTCCCGCCTGAGCGCCCGAGTCCTGCCCGAGTCCCGCCCAAGCGCCCGAGTCCCGCCCGAGTCCCGCCTGAGCACCCGAGTCCCGCCCGAGTCCTGCCCGAGCGCCTGAGTCCTGCTCGACTCCCGTCTGAGTCCCGTCCGAGTCCTGCCCGAGTCCTGCCTGAGCGCCCGAGTTCCGTCTGAGTCCCGCCCGAGTCCTGCCTGAGTCCTGCCCGAGTCCCGTCCGAGTCCTGCCCAAGGGCCGTCTGAGTCCCGTCTGAGTCCCGTCCGAGTCCCGCCCGAGTCCCGCCCGAGTCCCGCCCGAGTCCTGCCCGAGTCCCGCCCGAGTCCTGCCCGAGTCCCGCCCGAGTCCTGCCCGAGTCCTGCCCGAGTCCCGCCTGAGCACCCGAGTCCCGCCCGAGTCCTGCCCGAGCCCCGCCCGAGTCCTACCCGAGCGCCTGAGTCCTGCCCGACTCCCGTCTGAGTCCCGTCCGAGTCCTGCCTGAGCGCCCGAGTTCCATCTGAGTCCCGCCCGAGTCCTGCCCGAGTCCTGCCCGAGTCCCGCCCGAGTCCTGCCCGAGTCCCGTCTGAGAGCAAAGGCTGAATGGCAAAATGGGACAGAAATGATGGTGGACTTAAGTAAAATAAGCAGGATGTTTGAATATATATAGTTAGTGTACTTGTACTTCTATAACTGCAGGTTCCCACAGTGAAGGACGTGGGAGTGAAGTCTGGCAAGTCAGTGTGAGGCAAGGTACAACTGTATTTAGCAAATATATTATTATTTGTAATGTATGTTTTGTTCATTGTTTTATATTTTAGACAATTTAAATTGCAATATTGACCAAAAACCACTTCATAAAATAAACCTCTGCTGAAAACTGCAGCACTGATTTCTTCTGCTCCTTTATGATACGTCACTGTAAAATCATCTCAACAAAGTTCTGCTCTGCCGGACCGTGCTGACCGGCCCACCTGACGGCCCCACCTGACGACCTCACCTGACGACCTCACCTGACGACCTCACCTGGCGACCCCACCTGACGACCCCACCTGACGACCTCACCTGACAACCCCACCTGACGACCTCACCTGACGACCTCACCTGACGACCCCACCTGACGACCCCACCTGACCGGCCCACCTGACCGGCCCACCTGACGACCCCACCTGACGACCTCACCTGACGACCTCACCTGACGACTTCACCTGACGAACCCACCTGACGGCCCCACCTGACGACCTCACCTGAAGGACCCACCTGACGACCCCACCTGACGGCCCCACCTGACGGCCCCACCTGACGACCTCACCTGACGACCCCACCTGACGACCTCACCTGACGACCTCACCTGACGACTTCACCTGACGAACCCACCTGACGGCCCCACCTGACGGCCCCACCTGAAGGACCCACCTGACGACCCCACCTGACGGGCCCACCTGACGACCCCACCTGACGACCCCACCTGACGACCCCACCTGACGACCCCACCTGACGGCCCCACCTGACGGCCCCACCTGACGACCTCACCTGACGACCCCACCTGACGACCTCACCTGACGACCTCACCTGACGACCTCACCTGACGACCCCACCTGACGACCCCACCTGACGACCTCACCTGACGACCCCACCTGACGACCTCACCTGACGACCTCACCTGACGACCCCACCTGACGACCCCACCTGACAATCTCACCTGACGACCCCACCTGACGGCCCCACCTGACGGCCCCACCTGACGACCTCACCTGACGACCTCACCTGACAACCCCACCTGACGACCTAACGCGAAGGCCCCACCTGACCGGCCCACCTGACGACCCCACCTTATGACCCCACGTGACGGCCCCACCTTATGACCCCACCTGACGACCTCACCTGACGACCCCACCTGACGACCCCACCTGACGACCCCACCTGACGGCCCCACCTGACTACCTCACCTCGACCTCACCTGACGACCCCACCTGACGACCCCACCTGACGACCCCACCTGACGACCCCACCTGACGGCCCCACCTGACTACCTCACCTCGACCTCACCTGACGACCCCACCTGACGACCCCACCTGACGACCTCACGTGACGGCCTCACTTGACGGCCCCACCTGACGGCCCCACCTGACGGCCCCACCTGACGGCCCCACCTGACGACCCCACCTGACGACCTCACGTGACGGCCCCACCTGACGACCTCACGTGACGGCCCCACCTGACGACCTAAGGTGAAGGCCCCACCTGACGGCCCCACCTGACGACCTCACCTGACGACCCCACGTGACGGCCCCACCTGACGACACCACCTGACGACCTCACCTGACGACCTCACCTGACGACCCCACGTGACGGCCTCACTTGACGGCCCCACCTGACGGCCCCACCTGACGACCCCACCTGACGACCTAACGTGAAGGCCCCACCTGACCGGCCCACCTGACGACCCCACCTTATGACCCCACGTGACGGCCCCACTTCATGACCCCACCTGACGACCTCACCTGACGACCCCACCTGACGACCCCACCTGACGGCCCCACCTGACTACCTCACCTGACGACCTCACCTGACGACCCCACGTGACGGCCTCACTTGACGGCCCCACCTGACGGCCCCACCTGACGACCCCACCTGACGACCTCACGTGACGGCCCCACCTGACGACCTAAGGTGAAGGCCCCACCTGACCGGCCCACCTGACGACCTCACCTGAAGGCCCCACCTGAAGGCCCCACCTGACGGCCCCACCTGACGGCCCCACCTGACAGCCCCACCTGACGGCCTCACCTGACGGCCCCACCTGACGGCCCCACCTGAAGGCCCCACCTGACGGCCTCACCTGACGGCCCCACCTGATGGCCCCACCTGACGGCCCCACCTGACGGCCCCACCTGACAGCCCCACCTGAAGGCCCTACCTGACGACCTCACCTGAAGGACCCACCTGACGACCCCACCTGACGGCCCCACCTGACGGCCCCACCTGACGACCTCACCTGACGACCCCACCTGACGACCTCACCTGACGACCTCACCTGACGACTTCACCTGACGAACCCACCTGACGGCCCCACCTGACGGCCCCACCTGAAGGACCCACCTGACGACCCCACCTGACGGGCCCACCTGACGACCCCACCTGACGACCCCACCTGACGACCCCACCTGACGACCCCACCTGACGGCCCCACCTGACGGCCCCACCTGACGACCTCACCTGACGACCCCACCTGACGACCTCACCTGACGACCTCACCTGACGACCTCACCTGACGACCCCACCTGACGACCCCACCTGACGACCTCACCTGACGACCCCACCTGACGACCTCACCTGACGACCTCACCTGACGACCCCACCTGACGACCCCACCTGACAATCTCACCTGACGACCCCACCTGACGGCCCCACCTGACGGCCCCACCTGACGACCTCACCTGACGACCTCACCTGACAACCCCACCTGACGACCTAACGCGAAGGCCCCACCTGACCGGCCCACCTGACGACCCCACCTTATGACCCCACGTGACGGCCCCACCTTATGACCCCACCTGACGACCTCACCTGACGACCCCACCTGACGACCCCACCTGACGACCCCACCTGACGGCCCCACCTGACTACCTCACCTCGACCTCACCTGACGACCCCACCTGACGACCCCACCTGACGACCCCACCTGACGACCCCACCTGACGGCCCCACCTGACTACCTCACCTCGACCTCACCTGACGACCCCACCTGACGACCCCACCTGACGACCTCACGTGACGGCCTCACTTGACGGCCCCACCTGACGGCCCCACCTGACGGCCCCACCTGACGGCCCCACCTGACGACCCCACCTGACGACCTCACGTGACGGCCCCACCTGACGACCTCACGTGACGGCCCCACCTGACGACCTAAGGTGAAGGCCCCACCTGACGGCCCCACCTGACGACCTCACCTGACGACCCCACGTGACGGCCCCACCTGACGACACCACCTGACGACCTCACCTGACGACCTCACCTGACGACCCCACGTGACGGCCTCACTTGACGGCCCCACCTGACGGCCCCACCTGACGACCCCACCTGACGACCTAACGTGAAGGCCCCACCTGACCGGCCCACCTGACGACCCCACCTTATGACCCCACGTGACGGCCCCACTTCATGACCCCACCTGACGACCTCACCTGACGACCCCACCTGACGACCCCACCTGACGGCCCCACCTGACTACCTCACCTGACGACCTCACCTGACGACCCCACGTGACGGCCTCACTTGACGGCCCCACCTGACGGCCCCACCTGACGACCCCACCTGACGACCTCACGTGACGGCCCCACCTGACGACCTAAGGTGAAGGCCCCACCTGACCGGCCCACCTGACGACCTCACCTGAAGGCCCCACCTGAAGGCCCCACCTGACGGCCCCACCTGACGGCCCCACCTGACAGCCCCACCTGACGGCCTCACCTGACGGCCCCACCTGACGGCCCCACCTGAAGGCCC
Source organism: Eucyclogobius newberryi (assembly GCF_026437365.1). Taxonomy (NCBI): domain Eukaryota; kingdom Metazoa; phylum Chordata; class Actinopteri; order Gobiiformes; family Gobiidae; genus Eucyclogobius; species Eucyclogobius newberryi. The sequence goes on from NW_027316167.1 coordinate 7,071,438, forward strand.
CACCTGACGGCCTCACCTGACGGCCCCACCTGATGGCCCCACCTGACGGCCCCACCTGACGGCCCCACCTGACAGCCCCACCTGAAGGCCCTACCTGACGGCCCCACCTATGGAGATCTTTTGATCCCATGTGTTCCTTTTAAGAAACAAAATCATTACTAAGACCAAAGCACAGCGCCTCATTTGACGTGCTAAGCACAAAAGTCAACACAGTGAACGCAGCGCTTCACGGCTTTAAACAACTCTTGGGGAGTTTTAAATGTGAGTTTAATCTGCAGATTACAGACAAAACGAGAGACATAATGTGAAGCTGTGTGAGAAGAGAAAAGGCTGTGATCTGAGCAGGTTATAATGAATTTAGCCAGAGACAAAGAGTTTTAGCGACACAGGAAAATATCATGGGATTTGCTGCGTGTCTAAACCAGGTCTAAACCAGGTCTAAACCAGGTCTAAACCAGGACTAAACCAGGTCCAAACCAGGTCTAAACCAGGACTAAACCAGGTCTAAACCAGGTCTAAACCAGGTCTAAACCAGGACTAAACCAGGTCTAAACCAGGTCTAAACCAGGACTAAACCAGGTCTAAACCAGGTCTAAACCAGGTCTAAACCAGGACTAAACCAGGTCTAAACCAGGTCTAAACCAGGACTAAACCAGGTCTAAACCAGGTCTAAACCAGGACTAAACCAGGTCTAAACCAGGTCTAAACCAGGTCTAAACCAGGACTAAACCAGGTCTAAACCAGGTCTAAACCAGGTCTAAACCAGGTCTAAACCAGGACTAAACCAGGTTCTAAACCAGGTCTAAACCAGGACTAAAGCTAGTTTAAACCAGGTCTAAACTAGGACTAAAGCTAGTTTAAACTAGGACTTGACCAGTATCATTTGATCAGTTGAGCTTTTACCTTGGAAACTTCTGATACTATTTTTTATGCCTTGGAGTTTCTTCTGTTTAAGTCCTAGTTTTTAATCCTGGTTTAGTTATAATAATATATCACATGACATGTTACCATGGCGATCATACACATAACGTCACATGGCAACTTCAAACCCCATAGAGACGTCACAGTCCTGGGGCCGTCCTCCTGGGAGCTGTGTCCAGTTCAAGCCTCAACACAGACTGATAAATGTGCTGATGTGACAGAGTAATAGAAACGCAAATACAATAGAATATTTACTTTACATTGAAGACTCAAACAACACAAACAATTGCAGCACATCTACAAATACTACGAATAACCAGCCTCTTACAGACAATAACAGTGGAACAGGTCCCTCTGCCCTGGCTGAGGGACCTGAGCAATCCGGGTCTTTTTGAACAAATACCATGCAATCATAGACTTTCTAATGCTTGTTGTCATGACAATCTTACTTATTGCAAATTTCATTTAGTATCTGTCAAGCAGGGACAGAAGTTGTGCTGTTCAGGTGGAGTGCAGTAATATGTACAAGTGTGTGTGTGTGTGCGTGAGTGTGCGTGAGTGTGTGTGAGTGTGTCTGTGCTTGTGCGTGAGTGTGTGTGTCTGTGTGTGTGCGTGTGTGTGAGTGTGTGTGAGTGTGTCTGTGCTTGTGCGTGAGTGTGTGTGTCTGTGTGTGTGCGTGTGTGTGTGCGTGAGTGTGTGTGAGTGTGTGTGTCTGTGCGTGTGCGTGTGCGTGTGTGTGTGCGTGAGTGTGTGTGAGTGTGTGTGTCTGTGCGTGTGCGCGTGCGTGAGTGTGTGTGACTGTGATTTTCAAAGCAATGGCGTCTTTAATTCAGGAGAATTACTCTGAAGATTCCTCCGACATGCATGAATCACTCTGAATAAAACGTTGAGTGGGTTAGTTAGAAAGAAAACAATTATAACATTATTAAGAGGTTTTAAATGTCAACCTTTGCATAATACGTCCCCTTTAATGTTATATTATGCAATACTGAGACATTTTGTAATTTCTTTTGCATTGCACTCATAAGACGACCACACATTTTCAGCTTTCTGTTTTAAATTAAGTCCAGAGGTCCAAACACTGACCCTGATGCTGCTGTGGACAGACGGAGACATTTGAACAGGACATTAAAGGTCGCAGCAGGGTAAAACTGAGCTGTGGTCAATGTGCGGGGCAGAGGAAGAAGCAGAGACACACGGCCTGAGACACACAGAGCACATTATAAGCTCTTTGGGAGTTTCAATATGGTCAGGGATCATTTAAATACAAAGGGCTGAAGTTTCAACCCATTCATGACGTTACAAATGAAGTCAAACTTAATTAGCAACTGGTAATGGCAGCGCGCAGACATTTCAGATTGTTTTCATCCATGTTTTACTGTTTGCCATATGACTAAATCAGACCTATATTTACGTGTGAGAACTTTAGTGTTGGTTATTGAAATGAGAACATAAAAGAGGACAGAACAGCAGTAGAAGAGCAGCAGAAGACAGAGTTTAGAATCTGAAGTTTAGATTGTAATGAATGTAATAAATGAATGTTCTTCTCCAAAGTTATAACAAAAATCACGTTTAACATTCAGCTGTAATTGACTGAGGCATCAGCACTATTAGGTTTTAATTAATTGGAAGGTTGAGGGTTTAAAGGTGCACTATTTCACTTTTCTGGTGGAGGTGCTTGTCTCCATGGCTGACATTGTTCTGTATGACATACCAGACGGTGTCTCCCCCGCCACTAAGACACTGCAGTAGAGTTGATTCCCGTTGTCATGGAGATCTTTAACACCTCCCTGGAGTCATGCCATGTCCCAGCTTCAAGACGTCCATCATCGTCCCTGTCCCCAAGAAGCCCCGGATCACTGGACTTAATGACTAATGAGACCTGTGGCGCTGACGGCTGTAGTCATGAAGTCATTTGAGCGTCTGGTCCTTTCCCACCTCAAGTCCTTCACCTCCTCCCTGCTGGACCCCCTGGTGGACCCTCTGCTGGACCCCTTGCTGGACCCCCTGCTGGACCCCCTGCAGTTCACCTACAGAGCCAACAGGTCTGTGGACGACACCATCAACTTGGCTCTCCACTTCATCCTGCAGCATCTTGACTCCACGGGAACCTACACCAGGATCCTGTTTGTGGACTTCAGCTCTGCGTCAACACCATCCTCCTGCTCTGCTCCAGGACAAGCTCTCCCAGCTCAACGTGCCTGACTCCACCTGCAGGGGGAGCGCTGACTCCACCTGAAGGGGGAGCGCTGACTCCACCTGCAGGGGGAGCGCTGACTCCACCTGCAGGGGGAGCGCTGACTCCACCTGCAGGGGGAGCACTGACTTCCTGATGGATCGGAGTCAGTGCGTGCGGCTGCGGAAGAATGTCTCTGACACTCGGACTATCAGCACAGGAACTCCACAGGGCTCTGTACTTTCTCCCCTGCTCTTCTCCCTGTTCACAAACTGCTGCACCTCCAGCCACGACTCTGTAAAACTGATCAAATTTGTGGACAACACCACCCTCATCGGGCTCATCTCGGACGGGGATGAGTCTGCCTACAGGAGGGAGGTGGACCGGCTGTTGTCCTGGTGCAGCGTTAACAACCTGGAGTTCAACCTGGAGAAAGACTCCCCCATCACCAATGTGGATGTTACACCGAATCACCAAAGCCAGTTCCCTCCTTGTGAATCATGTTAACTGACAATGGCAATAAACCTTTTCTGATTCTGATTCCTCAACCTTCAACATTTAGTCAAGCTACTAAAATCTGTTTTGAACTTTCTGGATCTGGATACAGATGTTTTTGTCTTATATTTTCAATCAAATTAATTGGCCATAGCTGGGACTCCTTCCAATATTCCACGGCTCTTTATTATCTAGTATTCTTTAATTTAATCATCATTTCCTGTCACCACGAGGACAGCTAACCAGTGCCAATTAGCATTTCCTTCATAATCAGGAGACTGCAGTATAGTGCCTTCTTCAAGCATTCCTTATCCTCCAGTGATTCTCTGATTGCTCCATTTTACCTCAACTTAATGTTTAATATCTCCATCAGAAGTTGTGTTTCTTGCTCTGGTTTTGTCCTGTTTGCAAGTCGATGAGTGACAAGTTTAGTTTAAATTTGTGTGGTCTTTCCTCCAGGGGGAAAGCAGAATCAACACATTATTACAGTACATTATATGTTATGCTCACAGTTGTTCTTACTTCATCACTTAAAGGGCCTGTACCCGATTTTTTTGCATGTTATAATAAAGTAAGTTGTGTTCTTCCCCAGTACAGATATCTAGTAAAAGCATCACATTGGGTAAAAATGAGACCTCAGCGCTGAGCGATGCACGTGGACCGCTGCAAAGATTTGTCATGTTTTTCATGTTTTCAAATCAGGTACAGCCCCTTTAAAGAGTGATTTTCCCAAATACTTTTTTGCTCTTACCTGAGTAAACAGTCATTATCCTGGAGTGGTCCCTCGTGGAAAAAGGTTTCACGTTTTTTACCAGACGACTGCCTTTGAAACTCTTTTTTTTGGATCACTCTCTGTTTGAGTAACATTATTTTGAATAATGGCTGTTGCATTCAAGTGAGAGTAACAGTCATTCAAAATAAGCGTAGTCCCAAAAAAGTTTCAAAGGCAGTCATCTGATAAATAACCTTTTGAAACCACTCCATCCATCCTCTGATTAAAAGTGTTTTTATTAAAAGATAATATGTTGTAATATTCCACCTTCGAATCTCTAACCGTATAACACAGCCCCGACTTTCCGGACGCATTTTGCACACCTAATTGAGGAGAGATGGCCGGCAGCCTACTTTACTGTCCCCATATTCTGCAAATGAACGCAGAGGAGTGTGAAAGTGTGTGTCCTTTAAAGGCGAGCCAAGGAGACGGGCTGCGGAGCGGAGCGGGAGCAGACTCTTCCACAGTTTGAACGCGAAGTTGCCAGTATAGTCTGTGTTTCCTCTGATTCCCGCTGATCAAACAGGCAGACGCCGCTGTTTGCTCTCTCTCGAAGCACATTGGAGTGTATAGGGTTGATAACTTCCTCCAGAGCAAACACGGGAGCTGCAGATGGAAAGTGCCTGCTTCATTTGTCCATGTGTGTTTAGCAGAATAAGTTCACTCACCTTCGAGCGCCGGAGAGACGTCCGCACTGATTCAAGACGATGCGGTTGTGCTCAACATTTGCCGAGGATAAATTGTTATTTTAGAATTGGCGGTTAAGGAATCTTACAAACAAGAGGTGTGTTTTGAAATAACAGTAACAGTTGAACAACGAAGCACAGGTATTTCTCCTGCATTGTCAGGTCCATCTGAGGTTTTGAGACGCTCGGGTGAGACGCATGGACAGTGTTTACTCAGACCAGATCAGATTCAGTAATATACCGCATTTTCTGGACTATAGGTCGCACCTTTCTTCATAGTTTTGCTCGGGGTGCGACTTATACTCCAAAGCGACTTATATGTGATATTATTTGTTATTTTCACACTGGCAACCACAAGAGGGCGCTCTGTTATGTTACGTTAACATACCAGACAATTACCACAGTTCTGTCCGTGCCTCATGTAGCTGAAGGTGTTAGCGTTAGCATACGTACACCTGTTCACCATGTTCTCTCATCTGTTATTATTTCAAATGTATAACAAATTTAGATTTCAAGATGAAATGTCTGTTCTTGGTCTTGGATTTTATCAAATACATTTCCCCCAAAATGCGACTTATACATGTTTTTTCTTCTCTATTAAGCATTTTTTGGCTGGTGCGATTTATAATCCGGAGCTACTTAGGGTAATGGAAATGTGGAGGTCAAAATGGTTGGGCACTTACATATTATATTATATTTTCATTCAGTAGCTCAATGCTATAAAAATATAAAACTGAAAGAACTTTGATAATGGTTTATAACTACAAGTGTATAACTACACTTGTAATATTAATTAAGTATGAACAAAGACTTTATTCATAATGAAGAAATTGTCCATTAAGAATGGATCAGGCTTAAAAAAATCATTATCTACCATAACCTCCATACCAGAGGTGCACATTATTGAGTTCCATAGGTTTTTATCCAAAGCTCTGTTCTCTTCCTGTTTCGAGTGTGTTCTCTTATCGAGCCGGTTAGCAGAAGCTATCTAATCTAGCGTTTAGCACCATTAGCGCATTTTTACCTATCAAAGGTCGATCGGCGAGGCCAGCGTGCAGATTATTGTTCCATCAGAGGGCTGAAGATAAATGAGCAGCCGATGAGCATTGACGTTCCCTCCCAGCGATGACCGGTGCGGCGATGGCGGCTCCTGATGGCGCAGTGGTTAGAGCTGATGGAGGTGTCAGGAGACCTTATTAGACCTGGACCCAGAATCAATCATCACAGCTGTACGATTTCACACAGACTTTCTTATTGGCACATATGGAGGGAACAGCGGGCGCCAGACGTTATGTGGGGCGGATATGGACGGAACGTGAAATGTGTGAAGAATCATATCAGGTTTGTACATGAAAGATACTGCACTTATTGTTGTGCTTGATATATCTCAGTTTTGATCCAACAAAGACTGAAACATGTTTCAAACTTTCTCATACAGAGTTTTTTAAGGACTGTTTTTAGGTTCTCCTCCAACTGCAAATGACAGTTTTAATGTTTCTTAAGGTATGGCTTAGTGTGGTGGGATATAACGGCACAAAGTCGGTGTCATATACATTGGTTACGTTCACTTGACATCACAATCCCTGTCGTTTAAAATGGAGCAGGAGATGGTCCGATTAATTTGCTGTTTAACGTCAGATTGCAGATTTGTTCAACTGGTTTGTCGTTCATATCTCTGTACTTACTGGAACAAAAACTGGAACAAAGCTCAAGGTTGAAGCGTCAGAAAGTGGTGCCATTCTTCAACTCCAAAGTTGTTATTGTTGTCAGATCAAAGGACTTTAATCCATATGCTTAATGTGACAAGATTGTGAAATGATGAAAAGGTTTGGAATATTTCGTTCTCTCTGATTTCACGACATCATCCATTTCTGTTCGAGTCGTTGATTTGCTCATCACTCTAAACGTGATATGAAGCACACACGTTTACAGTTACTGGCAAAGTAACATACATTCATATACATCCTCTTCTCTACATTTGAACAAAGATAAGAGTTAACAGATAAAGTAATGATGACAGCAAATCATAATATGTTCCACTTCAGAAAGGCAAATGATTTTAGTTTATTGGGACTGAAATAAAGAGTTTTTTTCTGTGCTTTGACATGTCATTAGAATACAAGGATGTACATAGGATATACATGCAACCTATGACCTAGTGATGTCATCATTTTCATTCAGCAGGTCAAATTATGATCAACAAAAATGGCTAAACTGGGGTGAAATTGGTTCAAATGTTTGATAAAATCCTCTGTGCACTTCAGCGAAAGAGAACTGTGACTCTCCTTTGCACTGTTATTAAACGAACTGACAAACACTGCAAATATTTTAGCTAATGCTTTGAGCCTTGTTTGAACTGCTCAATCCTCCAGCGCAGTGTGAGTAAAGAGGTTAAGATGTAAAACGTGGCGTGCCGAAGCGTTTCAAATGACCGGGCGTGTCACACAACACGCACGATAAAGCCGACGTTCCCATAGACACCAGCACTCGACACACGTCCAGCTTTGCCAATACGGTCACGATTAGGCAAGGCAAGGCAAGTTTATTTGTAGAGCACATTTCATACACAAGGGAATTCAAAGTGCTTCACAGCAGGAAAAATGCATTCAAATCACAAAGAAATTACAGAAACAGAAATACAATAAAATTAACTAAATTAAAAATTATCAATCCAACTGATTTTCTAAACTAATAAAATCACAAACAAAAGAGAAGAGTGCAAAGAAAAAATCCTTTCAGTCATATGCGCAGCTAAACAAAACTGTTTTTAGCTTAGATTTGAATATTGTCAGAGTAGAAGCCTGTCTCACATCTTCAGGAAGACTGTTCCAGATTTTAGCTGCATAAAACTGAAACACAGATTCCCCATGTTTTGTCCTGACTCTGGGCACCAGCAGGAGGCCGGTCCCTGAGGTCCTCAGAGTCCGAGATGGTTCATATGGCACTAACATATCCAAGATGTACTTTGGTGCTAGGCCATGGAGAGACTTGTACACAAGCAGATCTGCTTTAAAGTCTATTCTCTGAGCCACAGGGAGCCAGTGCAGAGACCTGAGAACAGGACTAATGTGATCATACTTCCTGGTTCTGGTCAGGACCCGAGCAGCAGCGTTCTGGATGTACTGCAGCTGTTTTACAACTCGTTTGGAGAGACCAGTGAGCGGCCGTTACAGTAGTCTAATCTACTGGAGACAAACGCGTGGATAAGTCTCTCTAAATCTGGTTTTGACACTATATTTTTGATTTTGGCAATGTTTTTTAGATGGTAAAAAGCTGCTGATGTTATTAGCACATGCCATTGGCCATGCCCCTCTCTCGCTTCACCTGTCAGCGCCGGTGCTCATTACAGACTTATTTATGAGCGGCGTAACACAGACGTGAACGCCGGTCTAACAATGCGGCTCGATTAACGCTCCGCTGGCGATAAACGATCGTTCCGTCAGCGAGGTGCGGACACGGGCTAACGAGCAGAAGGCGCGCATCATCCGAGCGGACGCCTATTGCGCACGCACCGGGAGATCGTGGGAAGAACGTTTGTCAGTTTGTTTTTTCTGTCTAGGATAATGACACGTGCGAATTCAAGACGCAGCGAAGTGGATTACATCTCGAGCAAACTAGTTTTGTGTTTGGTTTCACTCTTGGTACGTCTTAGACCAGGAGTGTCAAACATCGGATCCGGCCCGCCAAACATTTTGAATTCATATTTTATTAAAAAAAAAGAAAAAAAATATTACAAAAAAACAAAAATCGTTCACAGAACCGTAGTTACATCCGTAATCGTTTTTATCGCTAAAACTACACGTCCCACAATGCCGCTGGTGGCCGCCCCTCCCTGCACGGCTCTTCACTGCCGTGTGTACTGCCGAGGGAGGAGTGCTGTGGGAAGTAAGACGTGCATTTGCACTCTTTACAGCACTTACACACCTCAGAGCAGAGGTCTGAGCGAGAACAGAGACGTGTGCTTTGGGAAATACGTGGAAGAAAGAAAGAAGACGGTTTTGTGGATGTTAGAGCTGTGCTAAAAGTGGAGCTAATGTGGAGCTAACAAGAAAACTAACTTCTGTGATGATGTGATGATGCTCTGAGAGGAAAACATCCTCTACAAACCTGGACAGATCAGAAGCCGCAGGTAAAAACTCAGGTCAGAGTGTAATAAAGTATGAACATGACTGTGTCCACACTAATGTGACTGAACATTAACACAATGACCTCATTTGAGTCACTACATGAATCATTTGTCACTAAGATCAACTTAAACTATGAAAATAGCGAGCTCATATTGAGTTTGAGCAGAAACATGTCTGTGATATGAACATTTCATATCATAAATCACATTTCGTGGTAGGTCAGTTCAGGTGTACAGAGAACTAAAGAGAACTACACAGAGGTGGAAATGTTAGTTAGTACATTTAAAAGTTTTTTTAGATCTTGAGAAGTTTATTTTGTTATAAAGTCAAATACAATGTTTTTCAGTTTCAAATACGTATGACTAAATGTTTATCTCTGTAGATCATCTCTGAAGTTGTGATGCACATAAACTGAAGCACAGTGTTGGTGAAATGACACTTGTTTTTCTTAATATATTTCAATTTATGAGAACAAACATGTTTGTAATTTATTTTAATTGATCCAGAAATTTCTTCAAAAACAGCATAGGCTATATAAAGCTATTTATTTCTTATATTTTTTTTAATTGTTTTATGTTTTACGTTATGTTCGGCCCGCGACCCAGCCTGAGAGTCGAAATTCGGCCCGCGGCCCAAAGTTTGACACCCCTGTCTTAGACTTTAGACTTTATTCTTTGGACTTCTTCCTCCATCAGTTGGAAATCCAATACAATATAACAGGAATACAAAAGTACAATCATAAAAGTATAGTAGCATTATAGTAACAAAATGGCAGTTGCTGGATTTCAGTTGACATCACTACATTATTATACCTGATACAGATGTGGGGGCAGCTAAAATGATTAATGTTAAAATGCAGGTTTATGTTGTAATACAAGAAGGTAGTGAGTCCAGTCGCTAATAGAAATGGTCTGATTATCATGTGTGAATTTAACTTTTAGATAACCCATTGGAAAGGTACAATGTAACAAAAGGCCAGGGGTCTCCAACCTCTTTGGCCTCCGTGAGCTACTCGTGTTCAAACATTTGATCATTTCTATTGGTCATTTCTATTATAATACAAACTAATTTAAAGAACATGGTCCAACATGCAATTTTTGTCATTCAATATTTGTTTACAGGCAGAGGCACAGCTCACTTGGCTACATGGTGTGATTTTATCTTTAGTCCCCCCACCCCCCCCACCCCGTTACCCCCAGGCCCTGTGTTTGGCTGCGCAGCCCCTGGCCCTTCACATCGTCACCTGTTTCCTCTCCGTCCCTGAGGACCGGGAGGCTCCATGTAACGCTCATGCTCCAAAGGTTTTCCTCATGACAGTTACGTTTTATGTTGTAGGAACATTTATAACGTTTGTATTTCGCAAGAACCAGTTTGATTTCCGTGTGTCGCTGCGTTGGCGTCAGATCGCACGTCCTTTCATTCACTTCTTTGCATCTTTCTCTGTGAAGAAGAGGACGATTAAGATCAAATAAAAAACATTTTGTAGCTTGACACCAGCAGAACAAGGCCACGTGTCATTGTCATTTCCCCAGTTTTTCTTTTTTCTTATACGGTATAGCAAAAAACACATACTTTGAATACATACACTAGGAGGCGGTAAATGCACCTTTTCGTTTGGCTGCCAACCACCACCACAACAACAACAACAAGAGCAGAATTCCATGGTAGAATTTGCTGTTTTATGTCAAATTGCAGATTTGTTGACTTGGTTTATGGTTCTTATCTCTGTAATCACTGGGCTTAGACTCATGAATCAAAAACTGGCACAAAGCTCAATGTAAATAAGCAGAAGTGATTTTTTTTTCCTTCACAATAGCTTCAGAAAGTGGTGCCATTATTCAGAGTGCTGGCAGTTGAAATGACTTCAAGATGAATATGACAAGTCTGTGGAGCCAATCCCAAACAAATAATAACAAGTTTTAACATTTGTGCCTTTCTATTTTGGATATTTCTTTCAAACACAGTAAATCTCCCGTAGAGTTACACACTGTAAGAATGTGAACGATTGAACCTGGGAATTACAGGAGTTCCTCATGATTCCATGATGTTACACAATTCATGGCTCACGATACATTTATTACACAATTTTGCAATGGGTTGCTATGGCAACGGTTTTAATGTCTCATCCTTCTGAAAGCCATGGATATCACTGTTTGAACCAAGTACACTTAAGTACCAGCACAACTTAATAGGAATACACACATTTGAATAATTAAGATATTGTGAATAACAGTGAATATGTCAGATGTATTGCATAAATCTGTTTTCTACATAAATACAGCTGCCCACAATATCGATACTGTATCACCAAATGTAGTATCACAATATGGCAATAGTTTAGCACATCGTTATTGCAGATTCACCTTCACCGGACTCACTCTGATCATTTCAACGCTAAAATAACTCACTCAACTTTGAAGTTAGCAGCTATTTTTTCAGATTAATTCTTGGTTCCTTTTCTTGATTGCTTTGAAACGTCTCTCATTTAAACCCTTGTATATTGCCTGTGTTTACTCTTTATCAAAAGGCAAATGTATTTTTAAGCAACCCCAAAGTGCTTAAAAAAATACAAATACTCAACATAATAAGTTGCACATTCAGTTCAAGATAATAAATAATGAAAAATACAATGAATTCAACTAATTACTTTTATAATTTCATGTAAATGCTCAGGTCAACAGTTTTTAGCCCAGATTTAAAACATACAAAGTTGAGGCAGAACTTAAAGGAATAATAGAGGATTTTTCACCGAGTTGAGAACAAGCGACTCTTAGTCCCTTTTCTTTTTTCTACTTCCCATGCGCACACTCATCACACTCACCCCCCCTGTTGTTTCCAAGAGGCCGCCTCCCATCAAACCTCGTAACAGCCTCGCTTCTACACACGCAAGTTTATTAGCTTGACGGATCTCATTGCGCATCTTTTGTCTCCCGTCTCTTCTGAGCTCGAACACCGTCTCTCTCTGTTGTCATTTTGTACTGTGCACTGAAGGAACACGCTGCTCGCTTCGCTAAACACACAGCGGCATATCAACCAGGGAAACGTGCTGCTGTCCTGGGAGCGAGCCAGAACGTGGCTGCAGGTGTGCTGTAGGACGCAGGGAATGATTGCCATGTGGGAGAACTACTCAGCTGGAAATGAGACTCAGATTGGCGCCAAAAACCCTCTATTATTCCTTTAAGTGTGTTCCACAGAAACTGCTCGGTCCTGACTCGTCCTGGGACGCACCACAAACCTGTCCTAGAAGACCCAAGAACAAACGGAACGAGCATATCGAAAGTCACTCCTACGGCTCATTTTAGATCAGCTGCAGCGTTAATAAAAGTACGAATGTGATATTTTTACACAAAATACCGTCCGATTTCATTCGACTTACACGCGGATCACTTTATAACCCCGGTGTAAGTAAAGTTGGACAGACAGTACAGGAATTATGCTCGCCGAAACAAATCCTTGAGTCCAGATAACACTAAATGAGTTCCCTTCACCGCCTCCCTCCATCACAAGACATACTGTTATTAAAGGTGCAATGAATTTGGGTTATCGCCACAGAGAGTGTGCGTAAAAGCGGGCATTAATCACGCCTCCACGGGGACAATAAGTCTCCATATCTTTAGACTCCCAAATGCAGTAAATGTGCCAGTGGGTCACCTGAGCAGCCTCCTTGTTATGGTCTGTGTACCGTGGGGATGAGTGATTGCGATTGGTTATGCCCCAAATCACCGGCTGCCTGACAGTTATATAGTGCGCGCGTTGTGTAGTCGGGGAAGGTATTCTCTGGGATCGAGACCATGTGTCACTGTCCACCTCTTCCATTGTGTTTTCCGCCGGTCTCATAACCGCAGCCATTTATCCGCCGTCTCGAACGCCGACAGCAAACACGGCGTTCAGATGTGTGGCGTTCAGAGCCGGTCGCACATTTCAGTATCGTCCGGTCGCCCTGCGCAGTCCAAGGTTTAGGTCGAGGTGAAAGTTATTGCGCCGGCATCTCGGGCCGGACGGAGCAGAGCCGTGCGAATACGGTTTGTTGATTTCAGTCGGTAGGTTTACGCTTGCGGGCAAGGATCACCGGGTAACTGGAATACCTTAGATTAGATTGGAGCTACAAATGAGGTGTCGATTCTCAAACCTCAGAGATCCCAATGACACATCTGGGGAAGTGATATTCCTGTTGCATGTAACCGTCCGATCACGCTAGGAGCAGACAAGCAGAGGCATTCAACTGCACCAAATAAGAAACACACATTTATTTATTGATTTTGCATTTAAAGACACCACATAGTGCGCTCAAAACAATATAATCATTTATTACATAAACATATACACATTTATATACCGGTACACGTACACGTATATACACATCAGGTTGCTGTAACCTTGCTACCCACCACTCGACCAAGGAAACCAGCATCCTAGACCGAGGCACAACCCAACTGGCACCAGCGCCGGGGGCAAACGCACGGGCAAGCCAACACCGGATCCTCCCGAATAACTTCAGGGCGGCCCCGACCCATGCAGGAGCCAGTAGTGATCCACAATGTGGAGCTCATGAGGCCGCCTTCATCCCGTGTTCAGGAATCCACTCGATTGTCCAAAAGGAAGCACGGAGATTGGCATCAAGCCTCTTACCTAGCATCAAAGCCAAAGCTGGGACTCCAGCACCGCACTATACATATACCTGTACATATACCTATACACACACATACACACATACACACATAGACACCTACACACCTACACACATTCACACCCCCTAAGAAGAGAGGAGAGAAGAAAGGGGGAGCATAATAATAATCAAGGAACACACATTATTATAGACATTCAAGTTATTAGACATGCATTTGGACCTGTATACACTCGATTTAGATCACAAGCTACAGCCGCCGTGATCCGCTTCGTTAAACCCCAGAGATGAATGTGTTTATTTGCGCTTTAGAGTGTCTGATGCTTAATGCTTAACGTAAATGAGGTGTTGCTTATCTGTGTTTGCCAAACTGTTTCTGTGGTTGTACGTACAGTAGGATCGTGATGTATAGCGGTTGTTGAATGTTAGCGGTTAGCGCCTATTCGCTTCTTTTGTCTGCATGTAGACCGGAACAAGAGTGGTCTGACTCCCAATTTACACTAAAGCAGTAACAGGAAGTGCTTTTTAATAGTAACCAGTCCCAAAATCTACACCAGAAATGTCACACGCGCATCCAACGGGCAAAATTGGGTTGGAGTTCTACATTTTCAGCGTCAATAGAGCGTCTCCGCGGTTTTTAGCGGGTGAAAATGGGAAAGAGGTACGTTGTGTCACAATACTGCTGATGCCACATGTACCTTATCTAAAAACACGAGTCACGCAAAGAACGTGCCTCGAAACAATCATTACGTCCAGGAGAATGCTTCATTTCTTCTTCCCGTCGCTGAATATAAGATGCTTTATGACGTCAAAGATACATTTTACAAAGACAACTATAGAAAGGGTTAGGGTTAGGGTGTGAAAAAACCCAAACTTTGAGGGTAAGTGGCCTAAATAATGCAAAAACAGCAGTCACGGTTTGTTGTGTCTCTATGTAAAGCATCTTCGTACGTAAGTGTTTAAATCCACAGACTCGTGTTGCAGGAGCGGCTCTGTGTACATTGATGCTTCCCATGAGCTCATGTGCAGCTTTTCCTACATTCGGTGCCGCTGTAGCTCCGGTTGTGTGAGGAAAGGTCCCGATAATACTGACTGCTCATAACACATGGCAGGATACATTCAAATTCAACAATACAATTTATTTCTCAATCTGAAAACCTTTCGAACGCTATGAACTCGCGTGGCCCTGACCCATTGTCAATACAAAAGCGTACAAGGGCCCATTTAGAGCCAGCGGGTGTGACAGGGCCCGAGTGCATTACCTTCACATCAGTTGGCCTTGAATCTCAATACTTCATATGTTCCCTGACAATGTAGTGCAGGTAATATATGGACCTCCTGCATGCGACTATTCAATAAGAGATGAGTCTATTATCCATATGTGCCGCTCGTATGGTCCAAGCCATAATGTAGACCCATTCCATTAAAGCAAAAGGAGCAATGATGGAGATTTAGAACAAAGCAAGTAAGGCAAGTAGGCAAGGCAAGGCAAGTTTATTTATAGAGCACATTTCATACACAAGGCAATTCAAAGTGCTTCACAGCAGGAAAAATGCATTCAAATCACAAAGAAATTACAGAAACAGAAATACAATAAAATTAACAGTGCAAAGAAAAAATCCTTTCAGTCATATGCGCAGCTAAACAAAACTGTTTTTAGCTTAGATTTGAACATTGTCAGAGTAGAACGTGTCTCACATCTTCAGGAAGAATGTTCCAGATTTTAGCTGCATAAAACTGAAACACAGATTCCCCATGTTTTGTCCTGACTCTGGCACCAGCAGGAGGCCGGTCCATGTTTAGTCCTGACTCTGGACACCAGCAGGAGGCCGGTCCATGTTTAGTCCTGACTCTGGGCACCAGCAGGAGGCCGGTCCATGTTTAGTCCTGACTCTGGCACCAGCAGGAGGCCGGTCCATGTTTAGTCCTGACTCTGGCACCAGCAGGAGGCCGGTCCATGTTTAGTCCTGACTCTGGCACCAGCAGGAGGCCGGTCCATGTTTAGTCCTGACTCTAGCACCAGCAGGAGGCCGGTCCATGTTTAGTCCTGACTCTGGCACCAGCAGGAGGCCGGTCCATGTTTAGTCCTGACTCTGGCACCAGCAGGAGGCCGGTCCATGTTTAGTCCTGACTCTAGCACCAGCAGGAGGCCGGTCCATGTTTAGTCCTGACTCTGGCACCAGCAGGAGGCCGATCCATGTTTAGTCCTGACTCTGGGCACCAGCAGGAGGCCGGTCCATGTTTAGTCCTGACTCTGGCACCAGCAGGAGGCCGGTCCATGTTTAGTCCTGACTCTGGCACCAGCAGGAGGCCGGTCCATGTTTAGTCCTGACTCTGGCACCAGCAGGAGGCCGGTCCATGTTTAATCCTGACTCTGGGCACCAGCAGGAGGCCGGTCCATGTTTAGTCCTGACTCTGGCACCAGCAGGAGGCCGGCCCATGTTTAGTCCTGACTCTGGCACCAGCAGGAGGCCGGTCCTTGGGGTCCTCAGAGTCCGAGATGGTTCATATGGCACTAACATATCCAAGATGTACTTTGGTGCTAGGCCATGGAGAGACAGCATTTTGTTGACCGAAGCAGGGAACGAGTGCACTCATTGGTTATAGGTAGGCAAACTAGCCAACAGAAGGAAAAATCACCAACGGTTTGAGAATACTTTATCATTTCTACGTTGTGGGTGATTTTTTTACTTGATAAATTAGTACCGTAATCAAAATACTGTAGCACATTGTTCAAGCAATGTTAAGATGATCCCAGTTTATGTTTGTTTGTGCAGCACATAACAATTCAGTTGCAGGATTGCGGTTATTGTCTCAGCATTGTTAGATAGGTCCAAGCCACAGGTATCTTCTTTAATGTCTGTCCGTACTATTCACTTTTCACGTTCTAAAACCCGCTCCAGTTCCATCGCAGCACAGGTCGTGAGAAAGTGTTAATTCACTTTACTATACAGGTTTTAACAGTAACAGTAACAGTTTAATCCTTTTTAGTCCTTTTTTTTCAAGATCAAGAGAGCAGTTTTATTTTGAAAGTGTTTCATTTGTGGGTCTGGAAATCAGATTACTAATATGCAATGTTTTAAAAGTGGACATTTTATACATTCTTTTGGTCACCTTGATGTGTATTTCCTGTTCTCTAACTTTAAATGATCGTCCACATTTGAAAAACACACTTACACAGAACAAACACAAATGATATCTCAGTTTGCAATGTGGTACTTTGGTGTCGGAGCGCCCCCTGCTGTCTGCGAGGGTCTGAACAGTGGAAAATCAACAAAACACCGCTGAGCACAATTTGATCGGACAAACGAGTCCAGTTATAGTTGATGGACTTCAAAACGACACGGTTAAAAGCTCAAATCAGTCATTTTTACAGTGTTCTGTTGCGGTCACTCAATATTTGCACCCCATTCTCACCATTATCACGCCATTATCCTCTGACTCTCCAATGAAATATATGCAGTGGGGTTTTATGTATTCCTCACTCATTTCTCCAGTGTTTGCGTGGACCTGCAGGGCATTCCCAGGAGAACAAACTGACTGGGCCGGGCTTTGATGCCTGCTCCCACCGGAACGTCTCAAAGCACCTCCTGTGCTCCACAGACAATCCTCCAGGGGAATATTGATCATCTAATAAACTGTCACTTACGGGCGGCCATCAACATGTAGAAACGTCAAGATGGATCTGTGTTGTGTTTGTCTTGCTGCACATATCAGGTACATGCACGAAACACACGTAAAGGATGTGTTTTCTGTGAATTACTCTGATCTCAAATACAGCACTGTGAAGTACCCGGGATGGTTGAAGTGAAGAGGCTTTTAATGCGTTGGATTCATAGAGCCGGATACTTCAAGCACTTCACATGATTTTTGTCGGTCAGTCTTTGTAGTGGCAAGAACACAGTTGCCTTGGCGCTGACAGAAACCGGGCCACAATTCATCATCAACGGCTGTTATGTTAATGGAATATATATCATTGTTTTAGCTTTTGAGCATGTTAAATTGTTCTCTTGGTCAGAAACATACCTGGAGTTGTATTTGGCTTCATTCATGCTTGTTTCTTTCATTCTGTTTACAAGGTTGTCTTCTCTTAGTGCTCAGAAATGCCTCGCGTAAGGCAAAGCAAGTTTATTTGTAGAGCACAATTCATACACAATTCAAAGTGCTTCACACGACAGGAGAAAAATGCATTAAAATCACAAAGACATGACAGAAATCACAAAACAGTTAAGACTTAAAAGAGAAGAGTGCAAAGCAAATCCTTTCAGTCACATGCAGAGCTAAACAAAACTGTTTTTATCTTAGATTTGAACATTGTCAGAGTAGAACCTGTCTCACAGCTTTAGGACTGTTCCAGATTTTAGCTGCATAAAAATGAAATGCAGATTCCAAGGTGACAAAACACATGTCCAAAAGCCAATAAAACATGATGTACTTTAAGTGTTCAACGTCAGTAGTTTAGTCTGAACAAAACCACATCAAAAGTTCCAGAAGAACTAATTCCAAAATCCTTTTTTGTTGTTGTTGAAATGTTTACAACTATTCACTTCAATAAGCAATACTTCCACTCTATCTTAATGTTTCTGCACTGCACCAAATGTCATCTTGAGTTTCTGAAAACGTGTAATTGCCCCTGCACTACAGGACGCAGAAGTCAAACGGCTGGTGATGGTTAAATGGCTGAACCAGTATAGCAATTAAAAGTCATAACCATCTGAGAAGCCCGTCTCTAACTATTCCCTCACTCTCCAGAAGCACAACGACAGCCTCAAAATAGGGACTTTTTAAACCGGCCGTTTCCTGGTTTCCCTTCACTGTTTGATGGAGAGCGACTCTGTCTTTCCCGGCGTCTGATAAAACAACAGCCAAAGCAGAGATGTCTCATTTGTGCTCTGTGTGCCTGATGAATAATGTACTTTGGGTAGCACAGAAGAATAATTACAATAACCTCTGTGCGTCCTTCACACTCCCTCGGGAGCAGCAGCATTTGGTGATTAGGCCAACACAAAAGCTCCATGTCTCGGGCCCATTACGGAAACAAATGACTGGCGTTGTATTAGTGTGAATTAACAGAAGAATCCAATAAACGCAACCAGATGGAATTCTCTCTTCTTCTTTTTTTTTTGCAAAGTTGGTCCACACAGTTATTCATAGCGATGCACTATGGGGGCCCGAGGCGGCGTTAGGAACCCCAGGAGACCGCGCTGCACTTAAGGGAGGTGAAGGACCCCCAGCTGAAGGATTGATAGGATAATGGAGCCCTAACTTGCACTTGGCCATTCTCGGCAGGGGTCGGGGAATGCGTTTTAGATTGCGGGAGCGCAGAGGATATTTACCAGGCAGGTCAGCGCGCTCAAAGGCTTCAGTGTGGATATGAACTGGCCCTCGGGGTTGTGGGTGGTAGCACTGAATCATCTTTTCTTTTTTTTCCGCCCTTTTCCATTTGGAGAGCCACTGCCGCTCACCCCCCTCCGTCTTTCTGCATGGAGTCGAGTAATAGAATCAAGGGGAGTCAAAGAGTTGGATGGAAAGGTCGTCCCTGATGGTGCCGTGTTCCGTTGGCTCAGGGTTTTTCGGTCCTGTCCTAATTTCTTATCCTAATTTACAGTACAAAAATAGTTTTAAAAAAGTCTTTCAGCAACCTAACAATCAAAGCAAATCAATAACAATCATCAGAAACATACAGAAACAGAAACGTAATTTATCTAATGTATTTTTTTCTGTTAAAAGGCATGTTTTATGCTATAGTTTTTTGGGTGTTTAGCCATGTTACAACGGCTCGCTTTCCCAAAGAAGCTTTGCCAAAAGAAGGATTCATTCCGCAGCAGATGCTAAAAACAACTGGAACTAGATCCTTAAATAAGAGTCAAACCAGGGCCTGCTTTGAGAAATTGAAAGTGTGTAATTTTTTTTTTTAAATGAGTTTTTAGTGTCTCAAGGGCCTTCTTGAATTCCAGGAATAATGTGCCCGCTATGTTTACCTTGTTGAGTGGGTGAAGCAGTTTTACAGATGGTAGTTTTGATCGAATGGTTCTGCCTTAAGCTACACTGCTGTGGGTTGAAATGATCAACAGTTTCTAAGTGTTTAGTTAGCTGTTCTGTGACAATTCTTTCTAATCTTTTGGAACATTACAGTAACTTAACTTATTGGTCGATAGTTGCTGGGATCTGCAGTATTCCAAGACTTAAGTCAGGCCGGACTCTAATAAGCACAAGCAGGTGGTTGGACTCACCGTTGTCATTCACCAGTAAAGTGACACCTTTAAAATAATAGTGTATCTCTTACTTCACCTGATTCCATGAGCGCAGTCTTGAGGACTTTCAAAAAGAAAGAATCGTCTGAATCTTGAATGGAATATATACTGTATTTCTAGTGCTGGTTCATATATTCATCTTTTATTTATCCAGTGTTTACGTGGCTCTCCAGGGCATTCCCAGAAGAGTAAACTGACTGGGAAATCCCAGAGCACCTCCAGTTGAAACAACAAATCCATTCAACATGAAATGTCTGCAAAATGTATCAGAAACTATTGGGTTTATGCTTCAGTGCATCCTTTATCCAACAGTCACTTTGGATAAAGGTCTTCAGAAAAGCAAACCAGATTTTCACGTCATGTAAAGTGATTTTTTTCTGTAATTTTCTAGAATCCAACTGTATTCATATCAGATCATTTCAACTGACAAAACAATGACACTGTGCTATAGTTTTCAAATGGAGAGGCAAATGTGTGAATGTGCTACAAAAAGACTGAACTGGAAAATACAATATCCCACACACACACTCAAACTTCTCTTGCCATCTAATTAATCACTGCTCAAACTAATTAAAAGGGCACACATTGTACGTGAAAACCACCCAACAAGTAAAAATATAGAATCATATAAAATTCCATTACAAATTTGACTTTTACATTATTCATAGCTGTAGCTGTCAGAAGGGGTAATATTCTAAAGGGCCTGTGCATTCAGGCTTTTACCACCATTATTTATTTTCCATCGTGGCTTTGGTATTGTATGCAGATTAATTTTGAATGAATTTATACACGGAACAAGGCAAATAACCTCTCTTATGAAATTATATATAGGAATACAAAAGGCCAGAACTCCCAGCTGCCGGCACACTGTGGAGTGCAGCAGTTGGACCTCAGCAAAAACAAAATGTCGCTCGAACTTAAGTTAATACAATTCAAGCACTAAAATGAATCAGAATGAGTTTGGTGGAAATGTGTGGACTTTAAAAACACGGAGGAGCTTCATGTATTACCACAAGGGACGAGTGTTTTGAGAGCTTTAAAGGGGTGGATTACGGAAATGTCTAAAAATGAAAGAAAATACAACTCACAGTATGTTTTGATGCAGAAATAGACTCATAACATGCTTAAAAGTCAAAGTAAATTGACTAAATATATGCATTGCTTTATTCATATAACTATATAACTGATCTTTTTTATGCAAATATGGGACTTCTGAGACAACTATCTTGCACATGTCTTGCACAAGTGTAGTACGGTGCATACGTGATGAGGGTTAATACTTGCAGCTAATGTGCACTGGGACTTGTTTGAAAATGTACATACACTTCCTTGTCTTTGAACGGCCATTGTGTGCGGGGGCCGGGGGGCTCCGGAGAGGACGTGGTACTTTGCATTTCTCCATACAGTCCAATGTGAGTTCCATCCCCCGGGCTCGGCCCACACTCCCAGCATGCATTTCTGCGGGTTTCCTGTCAGACACAGACTCGTGCGGCAGGCAGCCCTCTCTGCGGAGACGAGGCTCAGAACACATTTGACACGAGGAGAGGAGAAATAATAAGTTGCTGTTCCCTCCTGTGCCTGTTTTACCATTAGGACTGTGTCTATAGGCTTTGCACGAAAAAGCTGCTGTCGCACAATAGATTTACATTTAAAGAATGGTTCAAGGGGAAAATAAATACTGAAAGTTGGACGACTTCATTAGAATGGTGTTAAATTAGACTTAATATAGACAATCTGTTTAAATTGTACATTTGAAGTCCCTAAACAGCCAGACTGTCCTGGAATGCACTATTCTTTAAGTTTTATTCGAAGTATTTTAGCTCCATCACACTCAGGGTCACAGCACGTATAATGTATAATATAGTATCAAACGATTGGGGTCAATTATTTTCCTGTTGTCGAAAAATGTAGCTTTTGGTCAAGTTGGCATTTTAAAAAAATAATAGGTTTTATGTTGTTTTATATAACAGCATTTTTTTTTTAAATATAAAACAGCTGTAAAAAGTGTTATTATTATTTGTATTAAGAGTATAAGAGTGTTTTTCTACAAGAGTGTTTTTATAAGTAATCTGTTTTTTTTATTATTTAATTTTGTACTTAATCTGTGTTGCAACAATGGAATTTCCCCATTGTGGGACAAATAATGGTTCTTATCTTATCTAACGTATGACTAAAACACACTTAAATAAAGTCCCATTTCCTTTCTTTTTTGTTAAATACAAACATAAAACACAAAACATGGAACATGACACAGAGAGCAAGCAAAACCACATCAAGACATCCAGTGAAATAAAACTAAAATGACGGCGCATCTTGTCCAGCGTGCGAGTGTCGTCCCGTCCAAACTGTCAAAAAGCCCAATTTTAAGGTCAAAAAGGTCAATTAAAATGTGGGTAGTTTGTTAGTGTAGTTTGCGTCATCCATTTTTTGTAATGGCAGCATCACTACCGTGTACTATAAGTGTAAATATCTTATTTTACAACGTGGGCACCTGCGGCTTATTGACAGGTTCGGCCCACACAGTATAATATGTACAATTTATTTTTTCTTTCTATACATTTTGTTGGCGCTTTTATTCCGGAGCGTCGTAGAGCCCGAAAAGTACCGTAGTTATGTTGCCAGTTGAAAATGTTTGCTTTATTTCACTTATAGATTCTTGTAGTGAAGCTTTTAATAACCATCATCTCCAAAAGCACTGCCCACGTGCACTTCTACACAAGCATATACTCTGAATGCGTAGGAGTCTCTATGAAAATATGCAATTTCCCTTTTATTTTCGCTCGTATGTGAGGTTCACCGTGGCGAAATACTTTTTCTCCGCCACCACAGTTCAATGCCCAGCCTTTCACACAAAAATTATAGCTCGTCATAAAGCAATTATGACGGTTCTGAAATATCTCCAATCTCAATTACTGGCCTCTAAAGAGAAAACCCTTGAGTCTTAATTATGCGGGGAATAGTGAATGTTGGAACAAAGGCGGCTGCACTGATTGCATTCGCGGGGAGACGGGTTCATTCCTCTCCTGTCTGACCAGATGCCAGCCGCTGTGCAGCCCGAACAATCCGATAAGGGCCCTTCAGTCAATCTCCATCTTTATGAAGCCAAGAGGGTTTGTTTCTCTCCATCTACCCGTGCATTAAGTAAGCTTTTCTCTCATACATACTGTAAGAGCACCTGATTGAGCAAACGCGAGCGCTCTATGATACACGTGTGAGCGCAACTGCTGTTTACGTGGGGTCGTTGTAGTTGTGACAGTGCAATTGAGGCTATTTTTCAATGGCGGAAATGTGAAAAATGACATTGAAACAACTAAAAAATGGACCACAAGGCCACTAGCTACCAACCCCAACCCCACTTACCTAGAACTAAATTGCTTATTGAAATTCTAAAGACCCGTTTTGGTTTGACATGTCTTCACGCAGATTGCCTTCGCCTACAACCTGTAGTAATTGTGGGAAAATAGGTTTGACACTTAAAATTACACTGCTCGCGGTTCTTAAGCGGAGGGTACAAAACATTTCGAGTCGAGCCAACCCAATGTGTCATCACCAAAAGATTAATCAAGAGGCGTAAAGAGGCGAACGGGACTGAAAGCGACGTGTCTTACCCCGTGGCACAGTGACAGCGGCGCTCAGGCGGCGACTTCCAGACGAGTGCTTTCCCCGCCTCGCACGGACAGTGAAGAGAAGCTGTAATCTCACGTTAACGTTACGGGGGAACACGCTCCAGGTTCACTGTCCACATTGTGAAGTTTCTCCTCCGCATTTAGCCAGAATTGCTGGAGGATAAGTCTGACGTGCATGTGATGTTTTAGATTGATGGAAAGTACCAGAGAAAACTTGCTTGAACTTAAAATTTGTACAAAAAATTCAAGATCCAACGTCCAAAGTTTTTAATCAATCAAACTGTATTTATAAAGCGTTTTGATACAAAGCATGTATTACAAAACACCCGTTGTATACACCTGCATAGATGAGGTGGAGTACAGATGGACATGGCCCTGAGCACGCATGAGCCAGCTGAGGAAGCGCCATCAGAGGAGCCATCTGCACCAGGAGCCACAGGGCCCAGAGGGAGAGAGATGAGGCCGACGCCACATCTCCACCAGGGGCCCGCGAGCCAGGCTCCAGCAGCCACAGGCAACCCACCACTCCCGGTCCAGACCGCTCCACTGGGAAACGCTGGAGGTCCTCAAAGTGAGAAAAGGATTCAAATGAGTAAAAGCAACAGACATGAGTGGATGCTGAGACTAACAATTAAAGTAAAAACATTCAAGCCTACATAATGTAAAACAGTAAGCCTAAAATAAATACATTAAATGATAAATATGAATCAAAAGCTAAGCTAAAGGTGTGATTCCTCCAGCTGACTGTTCCACTGTCAAACACGTGTTATTGGTTAAGTTATGGTCAGGTCGGTGTGCAAAACGTCCTTAGAGATACATAGCAAAAATGTAAATATGATGGAAAGTACCATGCAATGTCCCCTATATATAATATTATCTACAAAAAATCTGCATATTTATATATCTATGATTTAACCACGCCTCTAATTACCCAGAAGCCCTGTTCATACAGGCCTATCCCAGTAGCTCTGGTTTTCTTTGCTCTCTCAAATGCACAGTTTGAATTTAAGGGGTGAAAAGTGCAAATATTTGCTAATGTGAACTCTTTGCTACTGTTGCTGCCCTGATGCACTGCTCTGAATCTACATTTAGACCATGTGGACTTTATATTCAGCTGGTAAACACATATGTGTCTTTCCATGTGATGCAGGTAATAAAGTTCTTTACGATCGCTTAGCTCAACATCACGTCTGGTTGTTTCCTCTGTCTCAGCCTTATTCTGTGCAGTATTTCATGTAACTACTGGTAATCAGACAAGCTCAGACAAAATACATTAAGCATTTACAGGAAGGGCACGCAATCAGCGGCTGGAACTGCCGGAGCAATGCACTCTGGGACATTTGCCCTTGTCTTAAAAGCGCTGTATAAGTGGAGGAAAATGCACGAGTGTCCTCTGGTATTCTGGTATGCCACTTCTCGCTCGGTCCGCTCAAGGATTGCCATTTTCTGCCAGTTTGAAGGCCAGTAAACAGAGCCGGCCGGGCCTCAGACGACCTCAATTCTGCTTTGTATAAAAGTCACAGCTCGAGCGGACGATGTCAGAGCCTCGCGCAGGAGGAGTGCGACCCGACTAACGGAATGCTTACGGGATCGACGAAAACTGAGCGATATGATCGACAAGGGTGATCGCCCCGATGGTTACTGAACGTCTTTTACTTTCTTCGCTTCATTTTATTGTAAGGTATGTTAACTTCTTGATATTTTGGAGCAGATCTGTTTTTTTTTTAAGGTTTAGCTTCAGAAGCAGCTTCAGTGATCCACCCTCGCTGTCTGAAGGAGACGTTTCACAGGTCTTTCCTTCTGCAGCTGTCCCTCTACAACAAACACTGAACACGTGTAACGGTCATACCCATGTGCAATACTGACTTAACCATGTGCAATACTGACTTAACCATGTGCAATACTGACTTAACCATGTGCAATACTGACTTAACCATGTGCAATACTGACTTAATCATGTGCAATACTGACTTAACCATGTGCAATACTGACTTAACCATGTGCAATACTGACTTAATCATGTGCAATACTGACATAACCATGTGCAATACTGACTTAATCATTTGCAATACTGACTTAACCATGTGCAATACTGACTTAACCATGTGCAATACTGACTTAACCATGTGCAATACTGACTTAACCATGTGCAATACTGACTTAACCATGTGCAATACTGACTTAACCATGTGCAATACTGACTTAATCATGTGCAATACTGACATAACCATGTGCAATACTGACTTAATCATGTGCAATACTGACTTAACCATGTGCAATACTGATTTAACCATGTGCAATACTGACTTAACCATGTGCAATACTGACTTAACCATGTGCAATACTGACTTAACCATGTGCAATACTGACTAAACCATGTGCAGTACTGACTTTAACCATGTGCAATACTGACTTTAACCATGTGCAATACTGACTACACCATGTGCAATACTGACTTAACCATGTGCAATACTGACTTAACCATGTGCAAAACTGACTAAACCATGTGCAATACTGACTTTAATCATGTGCAATACTGACTTTAACCATGTGCAATACTGACTACACCATGTGCAATACTGACTTAACCATGTGCAATACTGACTAAACCATGTGCAATACTGACTTTAACCATGTGCAATACTGACTTTAACCATGTGCAATACTGACTTTAACCATGTGCAATACTGACTTAACCACGTGCAATACTGTAACATTCATGTGCAATTACTGTCATACTTTACGCAATAATGTCACACTCATGTGCATAGAACTGCTGTAAATAAGAGTGTTTACTTTACCACTATGATTAGTATTATTTTGTCCTGCATTAGCTTATTTTTTATATTTTTATTTCTATTTTATCTATTTTATTTTTCAGTATTTTTTCTTCTTCTCTCTATTCCCGATTAAGAATATGAGAGGTTCTGTCCATAGGAGTTTTGTTTATAAGAGTTTTTTTCTATAAGAGTGTTATCTGTTCCTTTCTTCTGTATCTACTGGTGTTGCAGCACTGAAATTTCCCCATGTGTGGACAAATAAAGGCTTATCTTATCTTATCTTTACTGTCCCTGCAGCGCCCGGGGACACATCTAGGCGTGGTCAGTACCTTCGCCGGATGATTTGACCTATTGACCGCTCTCCGTGACATCGCATCATTCTTTTTGTCCCAAACGATGAATTAAACAGCTATTCCTCTCGTCTAGAGCTGAGGACAAATTATACGCCCGATTTTCCTCCGATTTTCAGGGCAAAGCAACAATATCTCGACGTCGACAAGCCGATTACAAACCGCCCAGCAGTAAAGTTACACAGTGCACATGAGGACAATACTTCTCCCACCGCTAACACTGTGTAAAGTTGGAAAAGTTGTTTCTCCCGGACTGAAACTAAGATGTGTAAATATTCTACTCCGGATGGAATTAGAGAAGTTTGAATATTTCTGTGCGAATAACACTGCGATAATGTGATTCACGGCTGAGCTGCCACAGGAGCCGCACCGGTGGTAAGTGCTCTGAGCCCAGCGCGGGGGCCGGCGCGGGGGCCGGCAGGGTGCAAGGCAATCCGACAAACAGGAGTCACGTCTCGAGCATCTCGGGAGAACGTGCACAACCTCCACATGAAAAGACCGAGCCACTGGCCTTGAGGCGGTAACATCAAATCTCGTGTCAGCGGAGAAGAGTTTGATCGAATGAGCAGAGAGAATTTGGCCTAAATGTGTGCATGAGTAATCGTAGTTGGGAGAAGAGCCAAAAACAGCAGATTTCCTGTTAAGAATAAATCATTTCAACGCAATATCAACACATTGGGTTCAAAATGTGCCTTTTGGGTTGAAATGTATAGCAGAATGTTGAATATTTCCAAAGACGACTAAGACGACTGTTATAAAATCGAACATGTTTTTGACCCACGCTGCGCTTTTCATCGTTTTTTGTTCATCGTGCAAAAGGGCAATCTCGTTTGCACCACTGGCGTGTGTCTTGTAAAAGTAGAGAAATGCATACTCCATGTAAAGCTTTATTGTAGAGAGTGTGGTGAGCGTGGATGGTCCTGTTGCGTTGTCCCCTGTCTTGTCCGGTCACGTCTCCGTCGGTGTCGTGTGCGGTAAAGTGTCTCGTCTATATTGTTTTCCATTTAAAAATGTCTCGTCAGTTCAACAGGTTTGTGCACGTTCGGTTTATCATAGACCCCCCGACTACAATCTTTACGAACGACAAATAAAAACCATTTTACGTACAGAATGGCAATCTTGTTGTCTCGTAACAAGACACAAAATGTTCTCAAGTGGTGGAAGAAATGATTCCTTCTCACTCTAAATATTAACACTCATGTACTTGAATCGGATCAATAGTAATTGCACTGACTCGGCCGCTCCCTCTTCATGCAAGTCAACCGAACGGAGCGTTTTATTCTACTTACAAATAGAGAATACAGAATATTAATTTACTTCGCCTGAAACTGAAAACGCATTGATCGGTCTTTTCAACATAAAGGCCAGAGCTACACGTGATGTTTTAAATGCACACGAGCTCATAATGTCAGGTTTCTGCCACAGGCCTGCGAAGCCCATCACCAAAACTAACAATATTGTTACATGTTGTCGTGTTGGATTCATATGAAATGTGCAGCGTTTCAAAAACGTACTAAATGAACATGCTCCCAGCTCAGTTCATGACAGCATTAATTACAATACATTTACGGATGATCGCCTTGGGTTGTTGTGTAATAAATGTATCATTGCTGCCCTCTGATGGTGTGGATGATAATTACAATTGGTGATAATATCCTATTATGTTTTCACCCTTTTTCTAATTGACATGAGTCTGAAGAGCAGCTCCAGATGATACAACTATCTATAGTACTTCCTGCTTCTGAAGAGTGCAGACGCTTTCCTGCTCGCTCCAGATGTTTTCCTTCTTTATTTTCCTTTTTAATCAGTTTTTGTCTTTGTATTATGACATTTGTAAGTAACCCAAGGATTTTAAGAGCATTTTTACAGTTTTCACATCATATCTGACGAGCCAGCGTCATGTCCGGGAGAAGAAGAGAAACAGACTCTTGAACGCTGTCGGAAATATCAACAAGAAATTCATGAGACACAAGCGCAGATATCTGCTTTAGAATGTGAAAAAGGACTGCACGATACAACTCCAGAGGTAAGAAGTCTACCATTTTTACAAGAAAAACTTCTACTTTCAACCTAAACCAGAGTGACTCTATGTCGTTCCCAAAACTGTCTAAAGACCAGAAAGACTCTTGTCTCTTGGAACAAACTCGGTGCAAAGCCAGAACGATGCAAAGATAAAGTAAAGTCACCTAAAATACAGCTCACAAACAGATTTTTACCACTTTCAGAGACTGAAGTGAATGAACAAAGAAAGACTGCTCTGAAAGAACATGCTGCCATAAGTCACGTGATGCATGAAAAATGAAAAGACTAAAGATTCTTTTCCCAGCGCCACTTTTTTCTGAGATAACGTCACTCCGTCCTGATGTTTTGGCGTTAAACAGCTGATTGTGCAGTGGGTGCAGTGGACATGCGGCGAGAACAGACTGATGCTTTGAAAAGAGACTTCTTGAAGTTATTCGACGTGTTTGATAAAGTGGAAATTAAAACATTCATAAGTGGACCTCTTCCAAACATCGACAGGGAAATAAACAAGTTGCTGCTTGAGCTGAACACACGGCTGTCCAAAGAGTGTGCACCGAGACGACTGCACTGCATTTAGAACTTTCTGGAGGAGCTGTTTAAGAGAAATGTCCCCCGCCTCTGCAGAGGAGGAGTGAGGCTGACAGAGAACCTTGATTTTTTGAGTCTGGGTTAGTCCTGGTTCAGACCTGACTGGTTCTGTTCTAGTCCTAATGTGATTCTGGATGGCCAGGTTTGCAAAGCAATTTTAGTAAATCATGATGTTTCTAATACAAATTTAATCAGTAGTTATTTTACTGTATCAAGTCATTGAAACAATTGTTACAGTAATAAATCTAAGCTCAAAACAGTTTTGTTTAGCTGTGCGTTTGACTGAAAGGATTTTTCTTTCATGTCTTAAGCTGTTTTGTGTTTTCTGTCATGTCTTCGTGATTTTAATGCATTTTTTCCTGTCGTGTGAAGCACTTTGAACTGCCTTGTGTATGAAATATGCTCTACAAATAAACTTACCTTTCCTTTAAATGCTGCTGATAGTTCTTGCAGAAGGACACAACGGACAAAGGACAGTGTGCGTTTGGAAACAACAAAAAAAGCCATTTTCTGTGCAACTGTGATCAATCGTGACATTTTAAGTATTCCATTCATCCTTTTAAAACTCAATATTCACATGTATTGATTTTCTGCTTTGATGCTGTCGGTTTTAGTATAATTTAATACTCATCCAAGGTGACTTTTCTTTTTGTACCATTGTGCAATCACCATGAGCAGAGGATTACTTTAGAAATTCATCCAAAATGTCTTCAAATGTAAAGGTATTGCACAAAATGTAAACTCTGTCAGTATTCTAGCTTTGTCTCCTGCCTCTACATATTACCTCCTGTTATTTGTTGTTGTTAAATTGCGAAGTGAGAAAGAACCACTTAAACCAGGTAGATTTTGGAAGTCAAAGTTGGCCGGTATATTTCTAGCTGACTGCTTTCCTCACTCGGTTAAATGGGCTCTTCGTGGCTGAGGCTCTGCTGACCGTAAATCTGTGGCTGTCACTTTCAAACAGTAAAGCCTGGCAACAATGGAGCCACGCTGAAGCTGCAGGACCTGAGGCACCTCTGCTCACCTCACCAGCAGGTCAGTCCAGCAACAAAAGCACTTTCAGCTCCGTCAACCGCCGTCTCAGCCTCCAATCAAAGGAAACGGTTTCATATTTAAAGCTGCGGTTAATTAAGCGGCGGATAATTCATGAATGTTCTTTTGAAAGTTACTGACGTACGCCTCGTGAGGATTCAGTGAGATTTGTTCTCAGACACTGTGTACGTTTGTTTCTATCGCCAGGTAAGAGTTTGAGTAACATATTTAGTTTGTCTCTCTTTCAAGAACTTCATCTTCAACAGATGAAATAAGAACTCATTTTTAAAGTCCACTCACATTCTCCAGATGCAGTTCAGTAATTTAGCTCCCAAGGTCACTTCACTTCAGTGAGGAGTAAAAAGTACTTTTACTTCAGTGAGGAGTAAAAAGTACTTTTACTTCAGTGAGGGGTAAAAAGTACCTTTACTTCAGTGAGGGGTAAAAAGTACTTTTACTTCAGTGAGGGGTAAAAAGTACCTTTACTTCAGTGAGGGGTAAAAAGTACTTTTACTTCAGTGAGGAGTAAAAAGTACCTTTACTTCAGTGAGGGGTAAAAAGTACTTTTACTTCAGTGAGGGGTAAAAAGTACCTTTACTTCAGTGAGGGGTAAAAAGTACCTTTACTTCAGTGAGGGGTAAAAAGTACTTTTACTTCAGTGAGGGGTAAAAAGTACCTTTACTTCAGTGAGGGGTAAAAAGTACTTTTACTTCAGTGAGGAGTAAAAAGTACCTTTACTTCAGTGAGGGGTAAAAAGTACTTTTACTTCAGTGAGGAGTAAAAAGTACCTTTACTTCAGTGAGGGGTAAAAAGTACCTTTACTTCAGTGAGGGGTAAAAAGTACCTTTACTTCAGTGAGGAGTAAAAAAGTAACTAACCCCCCCCAAAAAAACAGTTCTGAATAATGACTAATCCAGTTTTAGGGCCTCTTGACCTGACATAGACGTCATGTTCCAGGAGCTTTGTTCTGTGCTGTGCTGTGCTGTGCTTTGGGAGCAGAGCGACCTTTTGAACATGTAACACAAGCACAGTGTTAGAAAACAAGATTTGACGTCAGAAATGCTCAGAATGGAAACAGGAGACAGGACCTTCCAGGTCTTTACTTCTGACGTCACAAATCGAGGAAACTTGAAACCAAGTGTTGTTCTGAGTGTCAGAGAAGAGGACTAATAGCATATATGAAAAAAAAAAACACCTAAACCCCCAAAAAATTCTAACAAAAGGTTTCTCCACTATTTCTTGTAGTATTATGTGTCCTTAGTAACATACTAAAAGTTTACCAAAGTTTGACCTCTAGAAAGGTGTAATTTTCAACATGGCGTCCAAGATGGGCAGGAAGTCCTTAAAATAATGCACTCTTTAATGTTGTGACCTCGCCAAGTATTATGGGTCTAACCCCATGTTTTCTGGGTCTATGAATTCATTGGACTTGTCTAAATTGCACTGGCATAATTATATAGTTATGTAATACATGATTTTATGAGATTACTAGGGCTGTAACGGTACACCAAACTCAATTGTGTACCACGATGTTTGACCTACAGTTCAAAACACCTTGAAAGACTTTTGAGTCTTGGAAAACATTGATATTGAGATGATCAATCAACTACAATAGTGTTAAACAAATGCTTACTACTTGAAATCTCTACCTCCAAGAAATGTGCCAACTCGACACCAGACACCCTGATGTATGTGATACCTTTTCCAGGGGTTTCCATGTGATCCGCCGCAGCAGCCAGTCCTGGGCCGGCCTGAGCTCTGACTTTGTCATTGAGCAGACACTGATGAGATCCTTGAAAAGCAGTGGAGGTTTGACCCATGGAAGTGGAATGACTGAGGAAATGCAAGCATTGTGGACCATGTCTATCCCCATCACATCGGAATACAACAACGTCATGCAGGAATTCAATGACCTCACCTACACGACCAGCGAGCAGCACCGAGAATCCTCAGACGCAAGGGTGAAAAGAGATCATCCTGATCTAGAAAAGATCAAGGAAAAGCTAACAGGATTAACCAAACACACATGATCGATGCAAAAACCACTCCAGGTCTACGTTTAGTGAAAAAACAGTATATAACGTGGATAAAAGTCAATAACGTCCCAATTTCTTTACCACAATGAGTTTCCAGGCACACGTCACACTGAGATGCAGAGTTTGCACGTCACAATCTCGCTAACAATAATTAGCATGAAAACCGCGCACCAGCGTTTCATCTGGGTTTGAGATTTATTTTTTATTTTTTTATTTAGATGAATAAGATGACTTTATGATGATGAATTAAATGCACGGTCTGATTTTCACCTCCGCTGCATTAAACACTAACATGAAAAGACATTGCGTTCAGTGCCTTTAAAAGAAAATGGTCAAATGACACTTCTATTACTTTCACTTGTCTTTATAGTTGGATAACGTCTTTCATAACTTCCAGTTGTGACTGTGGCGAACACGAAGCTTGTTTTAATGCTCTTCATTATCTATTACAGTCTGTTGTTTACCTCATTTTCCTCATTGACCTCATTCACTCAATCACCGGCTGCTTTGACTTTCTCCTGAACAACTCGGTGAACAACTCTCACACAAATGGCCTTATAACGTCAAAAATGAACACAAAATGCCAGCCACGCCACTCGACACGTCCAGAATGAATACTTTGAGCGTGAATGAGGTTAAGTCCGGGCTGACACATTCAGGAGGATCAGGTCTGTCTGCTTTACATGCATTTTCAGCACCTTTTGGCTCACTTTGCCCTCAGATACGTCCAGAATCAAACATTATCCTCTCACATCCAACTTGGAGACAGCCTGAGGACTCATAACTGACGTGAATACAACGGTTTGTGCATCGATCGTAGCCATAAACTGTCCTTCAGATCCATCTCGATCGTCAGAAGAACATTATGTAACACAACGTGAAACATGCTGCAGGAAGAGGGCGTGTTCTTCCTTTACTGACTCACTGGGGCACATCCTCGTCGTCATGGCAACCAGTTGCAGCGGCGAATTAGGTCTTAGTTCTGAAGGTGCCGTGTGTACGTTTTCAGGCAAAATGTTCTTGTTTTTTTTGTCCGAACAGAAATGGATTTATAGATTCAAGCAAAAATAGGAAAATAAAGAAGACTTAAGGGTTAATGTAAGCAGTTATTAGGCCCGAGCGCCACAAGCTGGCGAGAGGCCCATTAATCTCGTAAGGCCGTGCGAAGCACGGCTGCGAAAGTGCGCACGTAGTGCGCACGAAATCGAGCGCGAAGCGCTCGCCCACTTCCAAACACTCACTAACGCACTCCTTCACTCATGCACGCCCCGTGCATACTAATTAGTATTAGGAAAATGGAACATTACCGTTGTAAACGGGCGAAGCCCGTGCAA
Source organism: Eucyclogobius newberryi (assembly GCF_026437365.1). Classification (NCBI taxonomy): domain Eukaryota; kingdom Metazoa; phylum Chordata; class Actinopteri; order Gobiiformes; family Gobiidae; genus Eucyclogobius; species Eucyclogobius newberryi. The sequence goes on from NW_027316167.1 coordinate 7,105,261, forward strand.
AAGTGCGCACTAAACGAGCACTTTACGAGCACTTTACATAAAGCACTCATTTGCGCTAAGTAGCTCACGAATACGTTCCCCATCTCTTGCATGTTCCGTGCATATAAGCATGTAATGCAAAAAATGAACATTATTACTGTATAGAGGGCCAAAAACACAAAGTGGGCGGAGCCCACTCAAAATTAACGAAAGTACCCGTCAGTGACCAGGGACCCACACCATGAGGTAGGAAAGCGCGAGCGCTTTCCGAAAATGTATAGTTTATGATATTTGGAAAATGGGAAACATTGTTTTCGCATCGGAATATTATTCTTTCTTCTTCTTCTCGGGACCAACCCCCCTATTTTTCACCCAGTGAACATTGACGAAAAGTCACAAAAATTTGCACACCTCTAAAAATCGTGCCTCTCTACATTCTGGCTATTTCCCTTTTCTAAAATAAAAAAAATGGCGCGTCAGCGCCCCCAAATGTACCAAAAATGCATTGAGAGATGGGAAATGACCCAAAAAAAATTTGATCGTAGAATCATGAAATTTGGCGCAGAGGTAGATGGTGACAAGAGAAGTAAAAAATATTATTACGGCAACGCCGTCCGCCCAACCAAATGTCGGCCATATTGCTTCAAAAATGGCTAAACATGACTTCGGAGTTTTTCCAAACGTCGTACTTTTACGAACTCCTCCCAGGGCGTTGGCCCTAAAAAGCTGATATTTGGTGAAAATGCTACTGAGGAGTGGGACATCAAAAGTTATCCAAATTACATTGATACCTCTCACGGTCTCTGTGCGGCAAAGCCGCAAACTGTAGCAAGAATTTCAGAAATCTCCCAAATTTAACATTTCTGCCGTTTGCGCAGATAAAGTCCGAATTGCGTCAAATTAGAATCAGTTGTTAAACTCTTTGCCCTAAACCTACTTGAAGTGAAATAAATTAATTTGGAGCCACAGCGCCCCCTACAGATTTTATATGGAGGTTAAATATTTAGTTTTGCGAAATTATATGAAATTTGACACACAACTCAATTTTGGCCCCATCAAAAAAGTCAATGAGACCCATGTCATAATTGTTATGGCTTTGCCGTAACGATGACCGAAACCTTCCATGTTATTCCAATGGGGAAATCGCCAGAACATGTTTACACTTTAGACTTTCACAAACTCCTCTTAGGGCGTTAGACATATTAACCTGAAATTTGGTGAGACTCAACTTCAGGGGTGGACCATCAAAAGTTATCCACATTTTTATTCAAAGAGTCACGGTGTCTGTGCGGCAAAGCCACACATTTTGCCAAGAATTCAAAATAAAATAGCTTTTTGATGGTAAAACAAAGGGGAGAAGATGTGACAGCGTCACAGATTCAGCAGTAGGCGTAATAAAAGGACAATTGGGGCGCGTTAGCGCCCCCTCCTCTTGCGGCGTGGCGGCGGCGTAGCGAGGGCCGATCATTGCCGCTTGCGGCTATATTTTTTGTATTATTTTTATTGATCACATCAAAGTTTGAAGGATAAAATGAGGCTGTGCAATTATTCAAATTTTAATCAAGATCGAGATTCAACCATTCATAATGTCAATGATCTACTTGGGTATTTTTTGTATATCTTTTTTTACATTCAGGAAATAAAAGCATGTTTTATCTGGTTTTAATTAGACCAAATAAAACCTAATCAATAATTGGGATTGGACCATACAAGGGAAAAAAAATATCTTTCTATCTATTCTATTCTATCTATCTTGATTAAGTTTTCATCATTTGACCCAGTCCTATAACAAAATATATTAATTTACTTTAACAAATCTTTAAAAAATCAGGGGACCAGAGAACATCGAGTCATGGGAACAGAGAAGATACGCTCCAAAGAAATAAAATACAGAGAAAGAAAAGACAAAACAAACACCACCTACACGTTAGATTCACTTTAATCTCATCTCAAAATCTAATATTTCCTTCTTCCTCCATCATGGGTCAGACATTTGCCAACAAAGACTGCAACAAAACACAAAACGGGACGAATTAAGTGTGAAAAACGAGACAAAAAACACCGTCAGTTGCAGTTTGCTTGTTGAAGTTTAGCCCAGAAGTATTTTGTTCTTTTCTTGCTTTTCTATACATTTCCCGATGCCAACTCGCTCCCGCTCGTTCAGACACATTCTTTTGCCCCCGCGACTGCGCGCTAAGAAGACAGATCCTCCGAAAGGCACAACGCTTTGCCCAATAACCTCCGGGTCGGCGGTTTAATCCCAGCTCAGCCTACGCACAGTGTCCTTGAGCAAGACGATAAAGTCCACCAGTTGGCTCAGAGTCAGTTAAACTTCATCTTCCGCTCATAGTTTGTGGGACTCTCTCTACGAAGCATTCAAAGCGCGGCCGTTCTTCTTCATAAAACCATTTCTCCTTCTTGCTCCTTCACTTTGAGAGCGCTTTCAAATGGAAGAAACAATTAACACGTAGGCCGCATTTCCGAGGAAAACAAACCGCGCATATTTCCCCGGCACTTCCTTTATCTAAACAGGAGTAATCATTCCGCAATTGTGCAAAAGATAACGATTCGAAACGCGCGGAGGGCAAAAGGAATCCGAGCCGCCGTATCGCCGTAAATATTATACAAAAAAGAAAACAGTGTAATTCGAGATGGAGGCAAATAACTCTCATGGACTCAATCAGCCAAATCTCCCGCTCATCAAATTGCATCTGGGTTTGCCGAGCTCTGAAAAGAAATTGGTTTTCTGTCGTGGGAGCGATACTGTCACTGCCGGGCCTCGTCCCGGCTTGATCACGCGATGGAGGTGAAATTGAAGGGTTGTTCAAATTCATTTCGGTCAACAGCCATCATCGCTCCCATCGGTCAATGAATCCCGTCCCCGGCTCCGACCCGCCCGCTTCCAAACGTCTGGAGCCGGGGGTCGTTAGCGCTGAGGTATTAGGCGCCGGCGGGGGGATGAAACGGGGGTGCCGCGCGGAGACGGAGCGGGGAGCCCAGGCGTAGCTAAACGCAACGCGGTGTGGGAAAGTTAGACTAATGGAAGATGTCAGCTGTTTGTATTTGCGGTTACGATCGGAGTCGTGCGTGTGTCGCGGGATTTGCATCTTGAATTTGCATCTTGAAGCGGTTATGCTCGCCGGGGATTGCTAACGAGTTGCTCATCGGCGCGTGGTGTTGTCCTATTCATTTGAACCACTTTTCCTCTTACGTTGGCGACGGGGGGGCGGGGATCTCGTTGGCCTTTTTCGTGCATTTTAAGGGCCCAAACCTGACTTCAAACGTGTTCTGCAGATTGTATTCTAGGGCTTGTTCTGTCTTAAGTCTTTCAGTCAACTAATCTGTCAACGGTGTCTTCATTAGAGCTGCAGCTAACGACTTGCCTGACCAGCCATTTCCAACACGTTTTGACAAACTACTTATCAAAACTGTGTGTGGCTCTGGGGCTCGACCGCTGAGGTTCAATTTCTAGGGCGGAGTTTAGAGCAGAGACAGAACCGATCACATAAACCCAGAGGTGACGCAAACAACGCGACACTCTTAACCGGATATTACGTAGCCCGTGTCAACAAGGCGTGTTCCGCGTTATCCGTCCTGAACGCAGAAAATGTCTCCTGAATTGCGATGACGCCCTTCGTACAACCGCATCTAACGCACGTTCATCACGGCGAGTAGAGCGGACTTTCCTGATCGTTCAAACCGAAGCGAGAGCAGAAGAAAACACTCGGTCACGAGCCGGGTCACGAGTCGGGTCACGAGCCGGGTCACGAGCCGGGTCACGGGCCGGGTCACGGGCCGGGTCACGGGCCGGGTCACGAGCCGGGTCCGCCATCTTGAATGTTATGGAACGGGGGGTGAAAAGCTACTTCCGTATCTCAGTGTGACGCGTTAAAACCTCCGACTGGGATTGGTCAGTAAATGGATTACCGACGATTTCATTGGCTCTGACTCCGATTCCAGACCCTTACGCATTCGAACAGAATGTGGGCGGGGCTGGCGGGTCAGGCAAGCTATCGACTTGTCAGACATGCTTTTTTTGCCCAACAATGGATCTGTTTACTTATCATTTTTGAGGGATTATAAGATACTCATGGCAGAGACAAGGATAAATGGAGATTTAGAAGTGAATTTTAAGTCTATTCTACCTTTTTTCACACAAATACTTTCCACATAAATAGATGTTTTGGCCTGAAATCTTATGATCTTGTGAATGCAGTTTGGGTCAGGTAAGGCTTTTGAAAAATTTAACTGTTTTGAGAACCCTTTTTTCATGGCAAAGTGCTTTATTTGTCATTAATAATTCATGCTGTGAACAGAATTATATAGCAGCTGCAGTGTACACTCTCTCCACTTTTACCTGAGTTGAATCCTTGTTACTTTCAGTCACACACAGGTTGTTCTTTCCGGAAGCGCAGGCTCCATTATCTTCTTCTTCTTCTTTTTTACCTTCTATTACCTTTAGAGGGGCTGTATATAATTCACTGATAATGTACTTTTGGTTCACCTGGGTTTAGTGAGAGACAAATGCAGGTATTACGTTAGCACTGACACTTACAGCGCATTTACAAAGAGGGCGCATTCCTCCCTCAGGCCCTCTCAGCAAACAGCAAAGATATCATTTCACAAATAACACGGCCTCCATTGTACCATAGAATTACCATCTTTGTCCTCGCCGGCTCACCCACAATCACTCCAAAGCCTCGGTAGCAGAGAATATACTGATGGTTTAGCTTCAGAGTGTTTTCAAATTGTTACCGGAGTCTTTTTATATCAAGGACTGAAGATGCGTTGGGATTCAGGATGTGGAATTGTACAGGGATGAGCTTGAGTGCAGAGCTCCAACCAGTCCAAGTCATTTCATCAGATTCAATTAGGGTGATTTATAAGAAGGTTTGGTCCATATGGCTTTATTCGAGAAAACAATATAGCATGAAAAAGAGAGCGATCTGTAAATTATCAAAGCTGGGAATCGAAAGCTCAACAGGTTTATCTATTTTGTTGTGAAATCTGAAATGTTTTTTTATTTACGTTAGTGTTGCTCTTTGCAGTGCTTTGGAGCCAAGGGTTTTAAAGTATTTGAGAGTTTGAAGGTTTTAACGGGAGAAATGTGACAGAAACGTACAGTATTTGAGAAATGAGTTTTGCTGGGCGTTGGACGTGTGTGTGTTCTTTTAATACTTTTTAATATTGTGGTGTTGACTTGAACTGAACTGGAGATAGTTGGTTACGGTGTGTGTTGATGTCAGCCGTGGTAACTGTTCAAGCTGTTTGGTTTCTCTTTGCATCACATTATGAATTCAGCCATATTTCAAATGCTGTTGATAACGTTAAAGGACTAGAGCAAACTGACCTCCTTGTTCAAGGCTCTGCAGCCACTTTACCTGTAACAATGTGTTTGAGTTTTGTTTAATTATTATTAGGAGCCAGATGAGTTTCCGCTGCAGGGTTGTTCAGCCACATAGAGAGGAGCTCAGAGTAGACCCGCTGCTTTCAAAATATCAAAGTATGTTTTACCTTCCACACAGAACTAAGACTAAAGGTGAATGCACAGCTCATGTAAATATATTTATGACAATAATACAAGACTTTTCACTGCAGTAAAACACAAATTCAATCTCTGGTCTTTAATAGGATTTCCCCCGTGCTGCATCACTTTGTCCCTTCACAACACTTTTCATTCCGTGTAGCTCAGATCATCTTGTGCTGTAATTGAGTTTTATCTGTTATTGATGTTATTAAATGTGTATTTTTCTCATTTACTATTATAATGTCTTACAGCTCTTTGATCAGCTCAGGTATTTTTAAATGTGCTTCATGAATACATTTGACTTTGACATTACGAGAAGACCAGCCCGAAGACCAACCCGAAGACCAACCCGTAGACCAGCCCGAAGACCAGCCCGAAGACCAACCCGAAGACCAGCCCGAAGACCAACCCGAAGACCAACCCGAAGACCAGCCCGAAGACCAACCCGAAGACCAGCCCGAAGACCAACCCGAAGACCAACCCGAAGACCAACCCGAAGACCAGCCCGAAGACCAACCCGAAGACCAACCCGAACACCAGCCCGAAGACCAACCCGAAGACCAGCCCGAAGACCAGCCCGAAGACCAGCTCGAAGACCAACCCGAAGACCAACCCGAAGACCAGCCCGAAGACCAGCCCGAAGACCAACCCGAAGACCAGCCCGAAGACCAACCCGAAGACCAACCCGAACACCAGCCCGAAGACCAACCCGAAGACCAGCCCGAAGACCAGCCCGAAGACCAGCCCGAAGACCAGCCCGCTCCAAACAAGACTCTTCAAATCACACGTCGTGCTGTAGTGTCCCGTGTCCCTCGCCCTGTTGTGTCCCGTGTCCCTCGCCCTGTCGTGTCCTGTGGCCCTCGCCCTGTCGTGTCCCGTGTCTCTCGTGCTGTAGTGTTCCGTGTCCGTCGCGCTATCGTGTCCCGTGTCCCTCATCCTGTCGTGTCCCTCGCCCTGTCGTGTCCCGTGTCCCACGCGCTGTCGTGTCCTGTGTCCCTCACCCTGTCATGTCCCGTGTCCCTCGCCCTGTCATGTCCCGTGTGCCTCGCCCTGTCGTGTCCTGTGTCCCTCACCCTGTCATGTCCCGTGTCCCTCGCCCTGTCGTGTCCCTCGCACTGTTGTGTCCCATGTCCCTCGCGTTGTCTTGTTCCGTGTCCCTCGCCCTGTCGTGTCCCGTGTCCCTCGCCCTGTCGTGTCCCTCGCGCTGTCCTGTCCCTCGCCCTGTCGTGTCCTGTGTCCCTCACCCTGTCGTGTCTCGTGTCCCTCGCCCTGTCGTGTCCCTCGCCCTGTCGTGTCCCGTGTCCCTCGCCCTGTCGTGTCCCGTGTCCCTCGCCCTGTCGTGTCCCTCGCGCTGTCGTGTCCCGTGTCCCTCGCCCTGTCGTGTCCCGTGTCCCTCGCCCTGTCGTGTCCCGTGTCCCTCGCCCTGTCGTGTCCCGTTACCTCTCGGTGTGGGCGGTAATTGAAAGATGGCTCCAGACACTCTCGATAAATCCACGATGGCCAGTTGTTAGTGTTAAAATAATGATCCATTCTTCAGACACTTCCGGAGCCTTCTGCCTATTTTGCTGTTGATATAATAAATGTCCAACCTTGGCCCGTCCTCTCTTCCTCGTTCGGCTTTACTTAACGTCGCTCTAAATCACTTCCTCCTCCTTCCGCGCTCGGCCAAATCGCCCGCATTAAAGGCGTCCGCCGGTCTTTTGTGTTTGCCGTGCCATTTCCACTCAATTTGGACGGCTGTTCCTGCGCCATTAGTTAATGATTATGACTGCACAGTGTGTATAAGGTAGTGCTTCAGGCCCATTTGAGCCTGCGCAGGGCTTTACGGTGTCGGGACAGTGACTTGTATAAACCAGAATGCGCAATTAAACAAATGTAACAGTAACACAACATAATATCATCATTTTAGTTTATATTAACAGCTAAATACTAGTAAAAAGCATAATAATAAGTGTTGAATTATGTCTCAAGTGTTTCCTTCCCATTAATTGTACACTTTTAATATTTTTAAGCAATATTAAGTGTAGATACTAATAAACAAATACATTCCGGCTCTGATGATTGGCTGAATGTCCTTCCCTCTCTCATTCCCATTTCACGCTACACTGTCCTGTCAAATAAAGCAGACGCGCCACAGCAAAATTGAGAAATCCATTGCAAATAACACAAAGACGCAACTTTTACTTTCAATAGCTGTACCGTATATACCGTATACATGTATCTTTATATCTATATCTATATATCTTGTCTCCCTGAACACTATTGTCAGATGTGAGGTTGGTTTATGCCTCTTCTCAAAGGTAAATGTCAGATGTGACGTGGGTTCAGCGTCACAGACACAATGACATGTTCATGCTGCTCATCACATGTCACTCATCGTGCAGATCGCAGTGATCACAGCTGATTGTACTTTACAGTTGTAGCGTTTCGACTCTAATTCCAAGAGTCTTTCTTTTACTGTTGATGCTGAGAGAAAAGTGAGAAATTATCATATCCAGGAAATGTGTCCAGCTGCAAATATGTGCTTATAGTGGAATGACCTTATTAATATAACGTCCATGACACACTTCAATGCAAACGCTCCATTTTTAGGTCTTTGTTTGTGTGCTTTCGCCCTCTGCTGGCAGCAGTGGGACCGATGGCACTGATATGTCATTACACCACAACCATGTGTTATTCTATTAAAGGATGTGCAGTATTTGTATGTTATAAAAGCTCTTGAGAATCTTTGGCATCTCATATTGTGTAATTGGCAGAAGATGGAAACAAAAGCTAGCTATTCCCAACGTGCAGCAGTTTGACGGAAGAACTGAAGGTGATGATTTACCACTTAAAAACCTTCATCTACGTTAAAAGTCAGGGAATGTAGGACAATTTTAAATCAGTTGTTTTTTTATTTGAGGTTCAGAGAAGGAGCTGAGAACTTCATAAACAGGATGATTGAAACGAGCGTGAATGAAGCAAAATACAACTTAATCAACATTATAGCTCAAAACAGGCTATTTTAACGATTCCTTTTAAATAATCGTCTGAGTTCCTTTCATATAAATTAAAATATAATCCAAAATCGATATAAGGAAAGATTATTCAATGATTAAATAGCCGAGGCAACATAAAGGGCTTGATTTACTAAGAGCTGCTGTAGCTTGTGTTCATTTCAGAACACAATGGCCAAAAATTGCATGTCTTGTGGGTGGGAATTCTGTGAGACTAATTAAGAATAACTGACATGGAGGTGGCCCCTTTCGAATCACAATAAAATAAATTGAAGCATTAAAATAAAGATTAAAACAGAAGTGTTAAAAAGTGTAAGCATCAAGTTTGACAAAGAAATGTGTTAATATATTAGAACCACAAGAACTATGAAGTTACTCAGAGGACAGAGCAGAAGAAAAGCTTTTATTACCAGCGATGCAAACAAAAGCAGACGCCTCCTCAAAGTGCGTAAAGTGCAACTGAGTGGAAACACGGAAAGATATATAAGATTATTAAAGTGAGTGCACAAAACCAGACGTGATGTGGGGATTAAACGTGTCTCACTTTGTCATACACTTGTTATGGCGGTGGAAAACTGTGGAAAGTACATTGTTTGTTAGTTATTATTTGAATTAGCTCTAGAATACTCCACATCTTCATAACCCAGCAGCACGAGTTGATGCAGTTGCAGCTAAGTTGACTTTTCCTGACTTATTTAAAACGAAAAGCCACTTTGACTTGATCCCAGAGATGATAACACACCTTCCAGGTCGCTGAAAGTCAGTGGCAACCCTCACAAAGTATAGTTTCTCCTGTTGCCGTGGAGATGAGAGTGTCCCTGACAGCAATCGTAAACCTTAAGTTCCTGTTGATGGCTGCTCTGACAACCGCCATACATTTGTGGGCATCAGTCATGACAGGCCTCAATCTGGAGAGGAAAAGGGCGAGCAAACCCAGCACAAGGCCCCAACGTCCAATGACCCAATGGCAGAGGACATCAGGTACTTTACGTACAAAGGAAAATGCCTGTTCGAAGGATTCAAAAAGTACAACATGAGAAGTATTCTGTGGGCAGGATTTTGTGAAGCGCAAACTGGGGACGAGAGTGACACAAGTCGGAGCTGGCGCTGTCCAGTTGTTCATCTTTCAGGTTCAGGTTCCACCACATTCTTCTGGTTGCCTGACCAGCCATTCCTGTTTTGACAGACTACTTATCAAAACTGTGTGTGGCTCTGGGGCTCGACCGCTGCGTTTCAATTTCTAGGGCGGAGTTTAGAGCAGAGACAGAACCAATCAAATAAACCCAGAAGTGACGCAAACAACGCCACACGCTTCACCGGATATTACGTAGCCCGTGTCAACAAGGCGTGTTCCGCGTTATCCGTCCTGAACGCAGAAAATGTCTCCTGAATCGCGATGACGCCCTTCGTATAACCGCATCTAACGCACGTTCATCACGGCGAGTAGAGCGGACTTTCCTGATCGTTCAAACCAAAGCGAGAGCAGAAGTAAACACTGGGTCACGAGCCGGGTCACGAGCCGGGTCACGGGCCGGGTCACGGGCTGGGTCACGGGCCGGGTCACGGGCCGGGTCACGAGCCGGGTCACGGGCCGGGTCACGGGCCGGGTCACGAGACGGGTCACAAGCCGGGTCCGCCATCTTGAATGTTATGGAACGGGGGGTGAAAAGCTACTTCCGTATCTCAGTGTGACGCGTTAAAACCTCCAACTGGGATTGGACAGGTAAATGACTTACCGACGACTTCATTGGCTCTGACTCGGGTTCCAGACCCTTACGCATTCAAACTGAATGTGGGCAGGGCTGGCGGGTCAGGCAATTCTTCTGGTAGTAGTATTTAGTAGTATTTTTAAAACAAACTGAACGTGTAACATTGCATAGCTCCACACAAGGTCTAGAGCTGCCCAGCTCAGAGGAGAAGAGACATAGTAACACACACAGCTCAGTGGAGAAATGGTGTAGCGCTGTTTATGACTCAAACAATGCGCCTCACACGTGCCAAATGCCTTTCAAACTATTAATCATGACTAAACTATATCGCTAGGACTCATTACAATGAGCATTGTACTATAAAACCCCACGATACAAGGTGAAAATGATTTACATAATTGATAGCCTACGAGAATATAAACAGCTTACTGCGGGAACAGCACATGCACAATTACGCACAATGGCTCTCTGGGCACTGCTTGAGGAACTGGCACATGGCCGTATCCAAAGGTAACAAGTCCACAACGACCTACTTTGCAAATGATGACAACTGGCTCATCTGTCGTCTCAGGCTGTCGAGGGCTCGTACGACGACGCGAGACAACGATTGTAACGATGCCATTGCAGTTCAGATCCAAGAAGTCACAGGAGGAACTTGACACAACGTGGCACTAACATCCTTTTCCCCTGACCTGCCCTGACCCGCCCTGACCTGTCCAGACCCGCCCTGACCTGCCCTGACCCGCCCTGACCTGTCCAGACCCGCCCTGACCCGCCCAGACCTGCCCTGACCTGCCCAGACTTGCCCAGACCCGCCCTGCAACTTCACAACCCAGACTTTGAATTCCCTGCACGACACGCTGAGTATCAACTTGGCTTCAGGTTGTGATGAGATCTGTGCAAAAAACGTGCCACCAATTTGCACACTGCTCTTTCCTGTTTTTTGGAGGAAATGATGTTTCCTTTCGCTTCACAATTGTCTGTTGTTTTGCTCTTCCACAAAACATGTTGAGACTCTATTGAAGTCCGTGTTCCAGGAGCAAGTATGTGAACTGTGGTCTCCGTCTGGACAGTGCATACGCTTGACGGGAGAATATGACGCACTTCTTTATAATTGAGGACCTTGATCTCTTCAATTTGGCCTGGTGGCTTGCTTGTCTCCATGGCGATGGATACACTCAACGTCACTGTGATTCCAGGCCAAGCAGCATCTCCATACAAACAAACAAGCAGGTGGTAGTCACATAGCGTCCCATTAATGAATCACCAACTGGCCGAACACATATGGTACACATAAAACACATAAATATAAGAGCAGATCCTTAATTAAGCAGTAATCATATCAACAGTGTCATATTCACACCACGTGCAAACCGTCGTAAACAAAGCCACAGAACTGCGAGATATGAGCCATCTATGAGCAAAAAAGTGTCAAATTGAAATTCAGCTCTCACCGGGGGTAATTAGCCAAGTCTCTGTTTAATAAAGCGTTTAAACTACAGTGACCTGCTCATTTAGGGAACGCTCTTATCATTCCGTGCACTCTCGCTCCTTGTTTGTAGAGCCGTGAGTTGAACACGTGTCGAGTGAGGCGCCCGCTGACCCTCGAGGAGCAGTTTGCACAGACACATTCGTTTCACTCTATCCTGATGTAAAATGGTATTTAACAGTTCATTTGTCAGAGTGGCTTAATCAGCTTATTGCGCTCATTCTGCAGATAAGTCTGAAAACAAAGAGAGTCGAGGATGCACAGTGTGTTATTTATCTTCGGGAGGTTTCTTTTCTTCATCGTGACCGGAGTGGGACGGATTTTCAGCTCAGGAAAATATTGATAGGCCAGTTCCTCATGCGTGTATCTCTGCAGAAGAAGTACCGCATTTTCCAGACTATAAGATGCACCTTTTTTCATAGTTTTGGCCGACTTATACTCCAGAGCTACTTATATGTGATATTATTCATTATTTTCACACTGACAACCACAAGAGGGCGCTCTAGGCTCTAAGCGACGCAGAAGAAGAATCTGCACTTCCTCTTCCTCTGGAGTTTGTGGAGTTGTTTAGAAGTGACACAGAGGAAGAAGAATTCAATGGATTTAGTGATTTGGGGTAAAACTGATGCTTTGGTAAACTTGTTAGCATGTTCTTTATGTTATAGTTATCTGAATAACTGTTATTGTACTGTGTTAACATACCAGACACTTACCACAGTTCTGTCTGTGCCTCATGGAGCTGGTACTTTGAAGAGTATGTGTTTCAGAGCAGGCAAAGATAACAAGCATGTGTTTTTGTGATTTGGAATAGTGTAGATGTTATTTGAGTGGCAAAACTGCAGACAAAGCTGAGCAAACGCACAGGACGGCACGAGGACGGAACAGTGCTGTCAGTTACTTTTCCTTTCACCAGACGCGTAAGACTGATCCACGTGTGGCTGAACCCTACAGAGCGGTGCTGGGGGGCGGTTCCTCTTTGATTATACGAGAATTGATGCCATTTCCAGTGTATCATTTAACTAAGTTGAGCTCAGGCATAGTCTGGTTGCTTTGATATTTTTGTTTATTAAACCACACAAAATCATTCTGGTTCAAAGACCCTTTTATTGATCTTTTTGGCGTTATAAATGTCAGTCAATGATTTGAGCATTTCCTCCTTTCAGACGCTGCCTTTTTAAATATAAATATGATCATTAACTAGCTATGATCCCACACTTGTTGTCCACAATGTAACGTCTAGTCCCAGAGAATATACATGACATATTTGTGCCGCCGTGTGAGGAGGAACCAGACCAATTCACGCTGCACGCAGATGTAATGTAGATTCAAACACTATAATTCCAAATAATTGTGACACAAATGTAATACTTCCTTGCCATTTTCACTGTCTCCAATATCTAGTACCGCGAGATCGAAAAATGGGCAAATCACTGCTCATAATTGGCTAAATTCCTGCACCTCTGCTCGACACTGGGCTTTGAAAGCAAAATGAACACATCTCACCGTGACAGATGTTAGAATTTGTCGATTTTGCAAAAAACTAAACTCCAAAAAGACCGTTGCTGATGATGAGTTTTCTTGTGTAATCTCTTTCAGGATATTGAATTGAATGGAAGCAGTGGGACAGCTGCAAAGGTACATTAACTCTTTATATGGGATTGGCTTTTAAACTTAATGACTACAAAAGATATACTTTGGTGATTACACAACGGCAGATAGCGACATCAGCCACGCGACAGTCTGAGCGTATGAGGGAATGATGATGATGAGAGTCTTTCCATCAGTGGTGAAGAGGAGCTGAGAGGGCTCATCATTCTGCTGCATGTAGCTGGAGGAAGGAGAGCGGTTGCATTTACCCGTCTTGAGAAATATAATATAGATAATGGTTAAGGTGCACTTTATCCAGTCTTAGTCTTCGCAGTAATGGTGGGAGCAACAATTGTTTTTCATTCACTTTTCTAATAAAAGGATTCGTCCCGTCCTCAGAGCTGTCCAGAGTCGCACAGTAACACACAGGGATGTCTATCTGCACGGGATTCGTCTGAGGCTCACAGCGAGTCGCAGCGCTCCTTTAGTTTATGGCCTGAACTTTTTAACGCCGTTTCGTGTCCAAAAAAGCAGCTTGCAAAACGTGCAGATGTACTCCATGCTGTGTCCCCGCTGAGAACAGAAGCATATGGGCTGTCATGTCGTTCTTAAAAGACTGCGGCTAAACAAATAGCATGGAGCGCTAACACAAAGCTACGTGTACAATACATTCCCTGTCACAGAAACAGATGCACAAATAAAACTGGTGAAAATGCCAGTTCACAATATAATGAGAAAAGCCCTAAACTAGCCTGTACATAAAATATGATTTGCCATTTATACAAAGTCATTATATTATCATTGCTCTACTATGTAGCTCTGCATATTTTATATGAACATATATAATAAAACATTAAGATGCATCTGGTGAGCCTCTTAATCCCGCCCCCTGTGGGCTATTCACATAAAGGCTTCAGTTTCTCTCCATATTTTGAGCTAATCATATATTGTTCCTTTATCAGGTAAGTTTTTGGTTCGACCTAGAAGTTTCTGTGGTACTGTAGTACTGTAGTACTGTGATACTGTGGTACTGTAGTACTGTGGTACTGTGGTTCCGTAGTACTGTGGTACTGTAGTACTGTGATACTGTGGTACTGTAGTACTGTGATACTGTGGTACTGTAGTACTGTGGTACTGTGGTTCCATAGTACTGTGGTACTGTGATACTGTGGTACTGTGGTTCTGTAGTACTGTGGTACTGTGGTACTGTAGTACTGTGGTACTGTAGTACTGTGATACTGTGGTACTGTAGTACTGTGGTACTGTGGTTCCGTAGTACTGTGGTACTGTAGTACTGTGATACTGTAGTACTGTAGTACTGTGATACTGTGGTACTGTAGTACTGTGGTACTGTGGTTCCGTAGTACTGTGGTACTGTAGTACTGTGATACTGTGGTACTGTAGTACTGTGATACTGTGGTACTGTAGTACTGTGGTACTGTGGTTCCATAGTACTGTGGTACTGTGATACTGTGGTACTGTGGTTCTGTAGTACTGTGGTACTGTGGTACTGTAGTACTGTGGTACTGTAGTACTGTGATACTGTGGTACTGTAGTACTGTGGTACTGTGGTTCCGTAGTACTGTAGTACTGTGATACTGTGGTACTGTAGTACTGTGATACTGTGGTACTGTAGTACTGTGGTACTGTGGTTCCGTAGTACTGTGATACTGTGGTACTGTAGTACTGTGATACTGTGGTACTGTAGTACTGTGGTACTGTGGTACTGTAGTACTGTGGTACTGTGATACTGTGGTACTGTGGTTCTGTAGTACTGTAGTACTGTAGTACTGTGGTTCCGTAGTACTGTGGCACTGCAGTACTGTAGTACTGTAGTACTGTGGTTCCGTAGTACTGTGGTACTGTGGTACTGTAGTACTGTAGTACTGTAGTACTGTGGTACTGTGGTACTGTAGTACTGTAGTACTGTGGTTCCGTAGTACTGTGGTACTGTAGTACTGTAGTACTGTGGTTCTGTAGTACTGTGGTTCCGTAGTACTGTGGTACTGTAGTACTGTGGTACTGTAGTACTGTAATACTGTAGTACTGTGGTACTGTGGTTCCGTAGTACTGTGGTACTGTAGTACTGTAGTACTGTGGTACTGTGGTACTGTAGTACTGTAGTACTGTGGTACTGTAGTACTGTAGTACTGTGGTACTGTAGTACTGTAGTACTGTGGTACTGTAGTACTGTAATACTGTGGTACTGTGGTACTGTGGTTCCGTAGTACTGTGGTACTGTAGTACTGTAGTACTGTGGTACTGTAGTACTGTGGTTCCGTAGTACTGTGGTACTGTAGTACTGTGGTACTGTAGTACTGTAGTACTGTGGTACTGTAGTACTGTAATACTGTAGTACTGTAGTACTGTGGTACTGTGGTTCCGTAGTACTGTGGTACTGTGGTACTGTAGTACTGTGGTACTGTAGTACTGTAGTACTGTAGTACTGTGGTACTGTAGTACTGTGGTACTGTAGTACTGTGGTACTGCAGTACTGTAGTACTGTAGTATTGTGGTACTGTGGTACTGTAGTACTGTGGTACTGTAGTACTGTGGTACTGTGGTACCGTAGTACTGTGGTACTGTAGTACTGTAGTACTGTAGTACTGTGGTTCCGTAGTACTGTGGTACTGTGGTACTGTAGTACTGTGGTACTGTGGTTCCGTAGTACTGTGGTACTGTGGTACTGTAGTACTGTGGTACTGTAGTACTGTAGTACTGTAGTACTGTGGTACTGTGGTACTGTGGTACTGTAGTACTGTGGTACTGTAGTATTGTAGTACTGTAGTACTGTGGTACTGTGGTACTGTAGTACTGTGGTACTGTAGTACTGTGATACTGTGGTACTGTGGTACTGTGGTTCCGTAGTACTGTGGTACTGTAGTACTGTGATACTGTGGTACTGTAGTACTGTGATACTGTGGTACTGTACTACTGTGGTACTGTGGTTCCGTAGTACTGTGGTACTGTGGTACTGTGGTTCTGTAGTACTGTGATACTGTGGTACTGTAGTACTGTGATACTGTGGTACTGTAGTACTGTGGTACTGTGGTACTGTAGTACTGTGGTACTGTGATACTGTGGTACTGTGGTTCTGTAGTACTGTAGTACTGTAGTACTGTGGTTCCGTAGTACTGTGGCACTGCAGTACTGTAGTACTGTAGTACTGTGGTTCCGTAGTACTGTGGTTCCGTAGTACTGTGGTACTGTAGTACTGTGGTACTGTAGTACTGTAATACTGTAGTACTGTGGTACTGTGGTTCCGTAGTACTGTGGTACTGTAGTACTGTAGTACTGTGGTACTGTGGTACTGTAGTACTGTAGTACTGTGGTACTGTAGTACTGTAGTACTGTGGTTCCGTAGTACTGTGGTACTGTAGTACTGTGGTACTGTAGTACTGTGGTTCCGTAGTACTGTGGTACTGTAGTACTGTGGTACTGTAGTACTGTAGTACTGTGGTACTGTAGTACTGTAATACTGTAGTACTGTAGTACTGTGGTACTGTGGTTCCGTAGTACTGTGGTACTGTGGTACTGTAGTACTGTGGTACTGTAGTACTGTAGTACTGTAGTACTGTGGTACTGTAGTACTGTGGTACTGTAGTACTCTGGTACTGCAGTACTGTAGTACTGTAGTATTGTGGTACTGTGGTACTGTAGTACTGTGGTTCTGTAGTACTGTGGTTTCGTAGTACTGTGGTACTGTAGTACTGTGGTTCTGTAGTACTGTGGTTTCGTAGTACTGCAGTACTGTAGTACTGTGGTACTGTAGTACTGTAGTACTGTGGTTCTGTAGTACTGTGGTTCCGTAGTACTGTGGTACTGTGGTACTGTAGTACTGTGGTACTGTGGTACTGTGGTTCCGTAGTACTGTGGTACTGTGGTACTGTAGTACTGTGGTACTGTAGTACTGTAGTACTGTAGTACTGTGGTACTGTGGTACTGTAGTACTGTGGTACTGTAGTACTGTGGTACTGTAGTATTGTAGTACTGTGGTACTGTGGTACTGTAGTACTGTGGTACTGTGGTACTGTAGTACTGTGGTACTGTGGTACTGTAGTACTGTGGTACTGTAGTACTGTGATACTGTGGTACTGTGGTACTGTGGTTCCGTAGTACTGTGGTACTGTAGTACTGTGATACTGTGGTACTGTAGTACTGTGATACTGTGGTACTGTAGTACTGTGGTACTGTGGTTCCGTAGTACTGTGGTACTGTGATACTGTGGTACTGTGGTTCTGTAGTACTGTGATACTGTGGTACTGTAGTACTCTGATACTGTGGTACTGTAGTACTGTGGTACTGTGGTACTGTAGTACTGTGGTACTGTGATACTGTGGTACTGTGGTTCTGTAGTACTGTAGTACTGTAGTACTGTGGTTCCGTAGTACTGTGGCACTGCAGTACTGTAGTACTGTAGTACTGTGGTTCCGTAGTACTGTGGTTCCGTAGTACTGTGGTACTGTAGTACTGTGGTACTGTAGTACTGTAATACTGTAGTACTGTGGTACTGTGGTTCCGTAGTACTGTGGTACTGTAGTACTGTAGTACTGTGGTACTGTGGTACTGTAGTACTGTAGTACTGTGGTTTCTGTAGTACTGTAGTACTGTGGTACTGTAGTACTGTAATACTGTAGTACTGTGGTACTGTGGGTCCGTAGTACTGTGGTACTGTAGTACTGTGGTACTGTAGTACTGTGGTTCCGTAGTACTGTGGTACTGTAGTACTGTGGTACTGTAGTACTGTAGTACTGTGGTACTGTAGTACTGTAATACTGTAGTACTGTAGTACTGTGGTACTGTGGTTCCGTAGTACTGTGGTACTGTGGTACTGTAGTACTGTGGTACTGTAGTACTGTGGTACTGTGGTTCTGTAGTACTGTGGTTTCGTAGTACTGTGGTACTGTAGTACTGTGGTTCTGTAGTACTGTGGTTTCGTAGTACTGCAGTACTGTAGTACTGTGGTACTGTAGTACTGTAGTACTGTGGTTCTGTAGTACTGTGGTTTCGTAGTACTGTGGTACTGTAGTACTGTGGTTCTGTAGTACTGTGGTTTCGTAGTACTGTGGTACTGTAGTACTGTGGGATAGTCCTTCTTTAGGCCTTGTCTAATGTAGTTTAAAGTTGACACATCTGTGAGAAGCCACAGGCTCAGGAAAGGTTTAACTTTGTGAGGAAATGAGAAGATTCTGTAGTTGCTTCTTTCACTGGCTGTAAAGCCGTAACGTGCAGTGACTTTTCTGGACGGGCGAGCAGACTTGGTGTTCATCAATGTTTAGTGGATAACAAAACCCCGGTCTCTCTCGTGAAGGGGCCACGAGCTAAAGTCCCATCCCTGTAAAAAGTGCTGAGTGGAATAAACAGGTTCACTTCAATGATAAACATTCTATATTAATAAAATACTGCCTGTATTTCTAACTAACGTCCAATCATCAGAAACATGAACAGAGCCTGAGCTACGAATAAAGACTTGTCTCTGAAAGATAGTTTTTTAGTCACTTTGTTGAAACGTGGCACTGCTGTTGTTTCACTTATCTGCACATGCTCAGTTAGAGCTTCTCTTCTCCTCTGCACATGCTCAGTTAGAGCTTCTCTTCTCCTCTGCACATGCTCAGTTAGAGCTTCTCTTCTCCTCTGCACATGCTCAGTTAGAGCTTCTCTCCTCTGCACATGCTCAGTTAGAGCTTCTCTTCTCCTCTGCACATGCTCAGTTAGAGCTTCTCTTCTCCTCTGCACATGCTCAGTTAGAGCTTCTCTTCTCCTCTGCACATGCTCAGTTAGAGCTTCTCTTCTCCTCTGCACATGCTCAGTTAGAGCTTCTCTTCTCCTCTGCACATGCTCAGTTAGAGCTTCACTTATCCTCTGCACATGCTCAGTTAGAGCTTCTCTTCTCCTCTGCACATGCTCAGTTAGAGCTTCTCTTCTCCTCTGCACATGCTCAGTTATAGCTTCACTTCTCCTCTGCACATGCTCAGTTAGAGCTTCTCTCCTCTGCACATGCTCAGTTAGTGCTTCACTTCTCCTCTGCACATGCTCAGTTAGAGCTTCACTTATCCTCTGCACATGCTCAGTTAGAGCTTCTCTTCTCCTCTGCACATGCTCAGTTAGAGCTTCTCTTCTCCTCTGCACATGCTCAGTTAGAGCTTCTCTTCTCCTCTGCACATGCTCAGTTAGAGCTTCTCTTCTCCTCTGCACATGCTCAGTTAGTGCTTCTCTTCTCCTCTGCACATGCTCAGTTAGAGCTTCTCTTCTCCTCTGCACATGCTCAGTTAGAGCTTCTCTTCTCCTCTGCACATGCTCAGTTAGAGCTTCTCTTCTCCTCTGCACATGCTCAGTTAGAGCTTCTCTTCTCCTCTGCACATGCTCAGTTAGAGCTTCTCTTCTCCTCTGCACATGCTCAGTTAGAGCTCCACTTATCCTCTGCACATGCTCAGTTAGAGCTTCTCTTCTCCTCTGCACATGCTCAGTTAGAGCTTCTCTTCTCCTCTGCACATGCTCAGTTATAGCTTCACTTCTCCTCTGCACATGCTCAGTTAGAGCTTCTCTCCTCTGCACATGCTCAGTTAGTGCTTCACTTCTCCTCTGCACATGCTCAGTTAGTGCTTCTCTTCTCCTCTGCACATGCTCAGTTAGTGCTTCACTTCTCCTCTGCACATGCTCAGTTAGTGCTTCACTTCTCTGCACATGCTCAGTTAGAGCTTCTCTTCTCCTCTGCACATGCTCAGTTAGTGCTTCACTTCTCTGCAAATGCTCAGTTAGTGCTTCTCTTCTCTGCACATGCTCAGTTAGGGGTCACTTCTCCTCTGCACATGCTCAGTTAGTGCTTCACTTCTCCTCTGCACATGCTCAGTTAGAGCTTCTCTTCTCCTCTGCACATGCTCAGTTAGAGCTTCTCTTCTCCTCTGCACATGCTCAGTTAGAGCTTCTCTTCTCCTCTGCACATGCTCAGTTAGTGCTTCACTTCTCCTCTGCACATGCTCAGTTAGTGCTTCACTTCTCCTCTGCACATGCTCAGTTAGTGCTTCACTTCTCCTCTGCACATGCTCAGTTAGTGCTTCACTTCTCCTCTGCACATGCTCAGTTAGCGCAAACATCCTTGATTCCCACACAGGTTTCTTCATCGTGGTTTGAGCTCAGATCCATGTGTGGTGAGGCTGTGTGGGATAAGAAGAACCAAGCTTCCTGCAGTCCTGCTCAGTTGCTTGCCAATTTTAGATCTGATTGGTCAATCGCTGCTTGCCTTGATTGCTCTGGACACACGCCACTGCTGTAAACGCTGCCAAAGTTTGATTCCGCGTGTCTCTTTTCTGTGTGGAATGTACAAGTTGAAAGTGTGACCAAAGCTTTAGCCCTGATTTAGAGCCGGGCCAGCGGAATCTTTTATAGACCCGGTTGTGATCTTGTTATACTTGGGAAAAAAACAAAACTTTTCTTAACTGTTGAACCCGAGATTTTCTGTTTCGGTGCAACAAACCGCCAAATATTTATATCAGAAAATATCAAACTATTCCTTTTCATTAGGCTGAAGAACGACAGAATGGGGCTTGCATACACTAAAACATTCAAACACACATGCCTTTTTAATGCTGACCTGCAAAAACACTGTGGAATATTTATACATTTCCCTAATCATGTCCATTTCTCTGCTTATGTTTGCATACTGTTTACGTGAATGTAAGTTATAAGAATTGCCGAGGCTGACATCTTAATCATGTTTGCTGCATACATTTCCCATGTGCCTGCGTAGAATGCATTATGAGCTCATGACCTGTAGGTGCAAATCATTTATTACCAGATAATTGTGTTTGCACGAACCGCCGAGTTTGCCTGTTGTTGCGACTTTTCACTCGCCATAATCTAATATTCACTTGTCAGACACGTGCCCTCTCCTTGTTCTGCGATACATTTTAATCAAGCGCTAATCCATATTTAATAACATGTCTTTAATTAGTGACTTTTTGTTTGTATCGAGCACGTCGGCCCTCCACGTTCCAGCCGATCACTTGCGCTTGATAGTACGCAGCTCAAGGACGTATTGATATTTATGCTTTGATCCGTTGTTTGGCGGTTAAGAGTTAAACCGCTCGCTGGTAAGTGCGCCGCTCAGACCGTCACTTTGGTTTGCAGCGAGAAACGACCATTAATAAAACAAGAGGCCTGCAAAATTCATACGAGGAGTTTATGAGCTGCCACGACGAACCTTCGCCCGTGATGGAAAACGTTACACTTTTGTTTTAGAGAGAAAATTGGTTCCAGAGTCAATCATGTCTCCGCGGCCCGAATTAAAAATCGTTCCCCTCCGGCGCCGAGCGTTCTGAGCAAACTGAGCATCGCAATAGTTTCCCCCCCCCCTCCATTCCATTAACCTCTCCGGGCGTCACTGTATGCAGAAACCAACTTTCATCTCAATATTGACTGAATGCATTTTAAGCCAAATTATCACGTTGGAAGGTGGAAGAGACACATTCTGCGTGTGCTCCTCGGGTTGGGTTCTTGGGGGTCGATTAATTACGTTGCTGCAGGGTGGGGGGGGATGTCTGGAGGCGGAAAAAGGGGAGACATTGTGCATCCCAAAAGCCGTTTGAATGGAAAGTGTCCCCCGGCTCTGTGGCTGACAGATGAGGTGGCTGGCGGCCAACGGATCTGGTGTTTCCCTGTCGGCACATCGCTCCAGAGGTCGGCCCAAGGTGGAGCCCGAGCACAATGAGGAGGGTGGCGAGGTTAAATCAGGACGGCGAAGGGCCTGGAGCGGGAGAGCGTCGCAAATGCATCACGGTTTGGTCCATCTCTGCTGCTGCGAATGGTCAAGATGTCAAAGTCCTGTTCAGAGCTGACCAGTCTGATTCTTTATAGTGACTTTAGGATTCAGCTTTTTTTGGAAAGTGGCTTGTTCCCATGAGACACTTGCCTGACCAGCCGTTCCCAACACGTTTTGACAGACTACTTTACAAAACCTTGCGCCAATTTCCAAAGGGAGTGATTGACAGGCGGATTAACAAATCAGATAAACGCATTGTCCGTTCGTGTCTAAACAAACATGGAGGATTACGAGGAAAGGATAAAAATAACACAGACTGAGAAACGTTGGCGACTTCTGCTGAGTCAACAAGCGACGCACTAAACTCTGTAAATCTGAGGTAAATGAAGTTATATATTTTGCTCTGAATGTTCCGAAAATATTTGAGAGACGTCTTCTGCATTTGAGAGACACGTGACACACATTAGCGGTGGTGGTTGGATCGGTTAATGCTGGAGAGTTTTTTTGACGCCCCCCAATGGTCCGAATCCAGACCCTTACGCATTCGAACAGAATGTGGGCGGGGCTGGCGGGTAAGGCAAATGTGACGCTGCGTGTTATAGAGGGAATGTACAGCTTTTTGGCCGTTCTGTTTTCTGCTAAAGGACACGTACTGTGCAAAATGGGCTTTATAACACTGCTCTTGCATCTAAAAACGTACGTGGAGCTTTGTTTAGCTTCATTCCCGCTTGTTTTATTAATCCTGTTCACAAGTTCTTCCTCTCCGCGCCTCCTCTGAGCCTCACAAAAACTCAAGATTTCCCACATGTGTGTGATGTCATAGGTGTAGATCCGGAAGTCTATTATGCGGTTTTTAAGTCCACAAATCATCGCCACTTCACATGAGCTCACATTAACAAGCAAGCTTTTAATTTCTCTCCTCGTGGTAATTCCCTTTGCTGCCAGTAGACGGAGTGCAAAGTCATTTGTGGTTTTCAGTGTATACATTATTTTAAGTTAAAAAACATGAAGTGCCAAAGAAAAGAGACTCAAGAGCATGTTTAAAGGCCAATAAAAATACAAATAATGCATAATATAGATTCTTTAATTCACCTGATTCAGTCCCGCCCACTTGCACCTCATTCTGCTCCAGATCGGCCTTTCCATTTCCTTCTTTTGGTTATTTTAAAGGGCTTGTTTGCTTGTTCTCCCCCTGGTCCTATTTCTTAATGTTTAACTTTTTGAATTTGTATGGGTTTCCTTTAATCCTAGAACATGCTCCACCTCCACCTCCACCTCCTGCTCCAGCTCCACCTCCAGCTCCACCTCCAGCTCCTGAACATGAACCCAGTCCAAGATCTGGAGATAGGTTTGCTCAGATCGGCTCTTAAGAAAGATGAGTGGAACGCAAAGACTTCATTTCGCCTTTCAACCTTGTCTTGGATTCCAACACCGATATCACGTCTCATTTGGGTCTATTCTTTACTCCTTCATCTGCGTTCTGTGGAGTTTCTTACTCACGTTTCCACAAATATCAGACGAGACTGAAAAATGAACAGGCACATCTAACTTGCTCTCTCTTTTATAATAATAATGATTCAAAACACTAAAACTATAAGGTTTTACGGTTCAAACGAGCACATCAGAGCTGCACAGACTGTAGCCGCTAGCGTCCTCTGACAGTTACTTTCAAAGACATTGCATTGGTTGAGGTTTGCAATGGGATTTTTCTTTTCTATTTACTCTACAGAAGACCATGGAGCTCTGGCCGAATGACCTCTGGCATTTTTCATCCTCTCCACCGTGCATCTCTGTATCAAGTGTCCTTTAAAATGTAATGAGCTCACACTGTGGACACAGGATGTGGTCAAATACAAGGTCTGTTTCCCCATCATTGCAGCCGCTGTGAATTTTAAAAGTCCTGTGTGATGCCAAACACCTTTTAACCACGTTATTATATTGAGTGGGCCAAACCATGCATTATTATTGTCTCCGAGATGAAAATGATTTAAGTCAATGCACCGTCATGTTTGAGATTCATTCGGTCAACTCACCGTCCGGCAACAGCTATTTTTAGATTTCAGCTTCCTGTTCTCTGCAGCAAAGTTATGATTGGAATTTAAAAATGATAAATGGTAATGGCCCTAATTTCTTATCATTCTGAAACACATGGATACTTAAAATTGAGCCTTTGCAGCATCGTGTTTGGCCAATTGTGTTATTCTCCAGTCGCTTGGTAGAAAGATTCACAGTATTTACTCCAACAAGGTATTTGAAATATTTCACAAACTCTGAAAAATGTCACTAATTAAACATTTCTGACTAGTTAAAGGTACTGTACATGGGTTTTTTTGCTGTCAAACCTGAAGAAAAAGAACTGGATCAACAGTTTGCAGCAGTCCAAACTTATTTCCCACTTTTCCCATGAGTTTATGCACATTTAACAACTTTCAGAAGAAGTGGAGATTCGCCGTCCCAAAAATGCCAACAAGAAGATGCAGCACACATGGGTCTTATTTTGACCCTAAAACCGGGTGTCCACCGCACGTTTTATTTATGTATTTATTTTCTTACACATAATAAGATTAATGGATGTCACACAAGACGTGAGGAATATAAAGTAGTAAGACAGAACAGTGCGATGGTTCAGAATATGTCGGCGTAATCCCTCATTTGTCCAGGCGTGTTCCATAGTAGAAAAAAGCTTCAGTTGTAGTCATCTGGACTCAGTTAGAAAAAAAATTGAAAAAAAATCGCACATTCGAGTCAAAACATATATTTTTTTCTAACTGAGTCCAGATGACTACAACTGAAGCTTTTTCTACGATGGTTCAGAAGTTCTTCTGAGTGAACATCCGGCTCTTGGCTCTGTGTGGTGAAGTCACTGGTATTGCACTGGTTAGCTGAGGCTAACGCTACATGCTTATGGGGTTTTTGCGTTTGTTACTAAATGGAAAAAGAAGCAGAAGAAGGTTTGGTTCATGGCTGAGCTCTTCTCCTGTCCACTTTGAGAAACGCGTGTTTTAATACAAATGATGCATCACATATGATGCATTATTTGTATTATTATGAGCCTTTAAACATTGTTTGAGAACCTTTGGTTTGAAATCTCATGTTTTAGAACATGTTTATAAAAACAAAATTACATTTGGATCTCTGCTGTTTCCCATGGCACTTACTTCATTTTAACACCATCTACTGGCTGTAGAAGGAAGTACACTGGTTGATGATAAACAACTGGAAAGTTTTCTTTGAGACTTTAGTACTGATCGCAATTAGATGGGAGAAGTTCACAGTCTGGCAATGATTTATAGACATACATAAGGCAGAGAAGATTATCTGAGCCAGTTATCAAGGAGATTAAGAATCAAGAGTGTTTTTTGATGGTCAGAAGGGAGAGGATTTTCTCACCAGGATTCATCAAACTAGCATGAATGAAGCTAAATGCTACTACAGGCATGTTTTTGATGAGGTTAAAACCTCCAAAAAAGTTAATTTTGCATAACATGTGTCCTGTAACAGAGCTTGGTCACAGACACAGCGAGAGGAGGGCTAACTCTGTCACTAAGATTACAAACTATTAGACACTGCTCCATATCAGCTGCAGCTCCTCTTTGGTCGTACAACAGTTCTAAGTTTAATTGTTTTCCCGGTCTCACTGTGAGACCTACGAGCCACAATTTAAAGCCACACAAAAAAGAGAGAGAGAAAAACATTGGGTACAGCCCTTTAATTTATTCATAACCAAATTATATCAACGTTAAAATGCATTAAAACGTCCCCCTGCTGAGAGGCTGCATGCTTCCCACTCACAATTTTGGAATCAAAGTCAAAAGAGAACAGAAGCCTATTTTGGATTCTCTGTGTGGGACTCTGTCAAAGCTGCATGTTTACAGGTAAAACTGCATGAAAGACACTCCAAATGCACAGTTTTCTGTATCACTTACAACTATAATCCATAAGGGAATCGAGCTGCTGAGCGAGATGGAAGAAATAAGTATTTTGATACGAGAAAAATGATTTACTCGCATCAAAATAACTGACTCCAGTCCTTTTCTCTTATAAATTGAAAAATGTGTCCTTTTTATTCCACATAGTGCTGCAGTGACCCACAATTGTGGTGCATTTGGTCTGCGGTAGATGTATTCAAACAGTTAAAAAGCTCTTTTATTGATGTAGAAAAGAAAAGAGAAATATCCTTAAAAGTCTTTTCTTCATTTGTCAACCATTGCCCTCAAAAAGAAAGAAAGAAGTCAAGAGCTTTGTAATATTCAGTCACTCCAGCGGACAAACCTGTCACGACAAAGACACGGCGCTTTCCTGTTAAAGGTGACATTTGTCCAATTAAATCCTATGAGCTTTTAAGCAAGTTATTCGTTATAAAGGTGTTTCCACATCGTTACCGTATTTTCTGGACTATAAGTCACACCTTTTTTCATAGTTTTGGCTGGGGTGCGACTTATACTTACATTTATACTTATATACTTATACTCCAGAGCGACTTGTATGTGATATTATTTGTTATTTTCACACATGCAACGGCATTTCATACTCCAGTGCAACTTATTATGTTTTTTTCTTCTCTATTATGCATTTTTTGGCTGGTGCAACTTATACTCCAGTGCGACTTATACTCCGGAAAATACGGTAGTTTAATCACAGTTGTGTTTCGATTGATTTATGCACGTTTGAGTAATCATCAGACCCTGAAAATGTCTGATTTCACGTACACACTATCTCCACCCATTCCTCTGTACGTCCAGGGATCATTTAAAAAAAAAAAAGTCTGACTGAAAAAAAAATGGTTCAAATAACAAAAATATAAAGCATAATGTGTCTTTTTAGTTTATTTCCTTGGAGCACGTCTCTTCTGCTAAAAAAAACCCAAACCAGAGCCGCACTGACGAGCTGTGCGTCAGTGACAGGTCATTTCAGCCGTCAGCCTCCCAAAATGAACTGACACAGAAAGAGTGACAGAGGGCTGATGAACACGAATCGATGTGATGGAAACGCAGCCCCAGAGATGGATATGATATGTGGGCCGATCCCGACGTACGCGCCACATAAATACAAATAGCCTGATGTTTGAGTCCAATAACATGACGGAGACTGACAGCGCTCGCAGCTGCGGCCGGCCTCAAGCGGCGACGCCGACGTGTTTTTTTTTTACATCGTCTATGAATATTTGCCAGGTGCAGAGGAAACCTGTTAGTCAGTCGATTGTCTGTTTGTGTTACGAATGCCACTCGCTCGTCGTATAGACTGTCACATTTACATCTATAGCATGTCAATGGTGATTTGTACTTCCTGCGTGTTTTCTAGGGTAACTTTAAGAAAAGTGTAATAACTTCAACTTAAAGGTGGAATGGACGATTTTTTCTCAGCAAATTTTTTATCATATTTCCTCGTGGCGTGGATAAATCATTAGTCCTGCCACGTATCAATCACAAAACGCACCTATCGCTCACTTGCAGCCGCGTGCGGTTCGTGCCCACGTTTCCGCGTGCCTAAGCGCATGGATCTATCATAATATAGTTCCCTCAGTGTACGGGGCAAAATGAAGACGGAGAAAGACAGTTCGAGCTGACGCAGAAGTGGACAGAAATCTACGGGTGACGAGAGATGCGATGCGCTCCGTTGCGCTAATAAACAAACGTATCAGTCCGCACGGGGGAGTGCGCATGCGCACTTCCGCCTGCGTTCTCAAATCGCCGAAAAATCGTCCATACCGCCTTTAATATCACTCACTATTGCAACACAAGCGTAGGATCTGAGTAAAGATATGTAACAAACCCAAGTACGATCATAATACCATAATTTCTGTACTATAAGGCGCACTGGATTATAAGAATCAGAATCAGAATAGAGTGTAGCTGACGCTATTTGTCAGTATTCTCAAACATTTATTTTCATGGGAGTTTTCTCGCCAAGTTGGCTCAGGCATCATTGTGGTTGTTTTGTTATTTATTTGTTTATTTATTTAAGTTAATATTTACCGGTGTAAGTCATCATGTGACCACGGGCGTCGCCCCGGAAGTATAAATAGAGACCGGGAGAGAGATAGAGGGAGAGAAGCTGTGAAACAGAACGGTGAAAGAAAAGACTGGCTAGAGAAAAGAAAAAGACAAGCGTCTGCCAGAAAACCACTTCACTACCAATGGTCACATGTTGGCGAACACGGTAAATATGCTTATGTTTGTTTATCTCATACTGTTTTGTAATTCATTATTGCTGATGCATTTTCTGTTTTTGTTTAGTTTTCACGGTATCATGGTGTCAAGGTGTCAAAGTGTCAAAGTTTCAAATCTGCAATTAAACCTGACTGGACACAAACATCAGTATGGAGCGTGATGTCCTTTTTTAGACCGAGAAAAACCACGGTAGTTACAACATAGAGTCTATTGCCATTGTCATGAACAAAATTCACAGACATAGGAACTTCCTTGTGATTTGGTGCAGCACAAAACATTGAACACTGAATACTAAACGGCATGATATGTACATAAGTTATGTAGTGCAATAGGAAGTGTTGATATTAAATAAATATAATAATAAAATATAAAGTTTTGTAGTGCATTAAGCAAATCATAATGGTTACCACACTAAATTGCTTAGAGGTCAGTAAGCACAGAAATGATTGATCCATATATAAGGCGCACTGGATTATAAGGCGTTTTTTGAGGAAATTAAAAGGCTTTTAAGTGCACCTTATAGTGCGGAAAATACGGTAATAATAATCATATGTATTGCACTTAACAAACAAACAATTAAGTGACAAAGGGTGAACGAGTTAAGGCAAAATAAGGCTAGTTTATTTAAGCATTACAGCAATTTGAAGCTCTTTACCATCAGCATCAGAATGACTTTATCACTGTGTTTTTGTGACCGACGTGCAGCCGACCGGCCCCAATACACACGCGATAAATAAATCAACTTAACTCATAAAGATATAGTACGATCACAACATATTGACGTGTTCCTGTTCCTTTCCTCGTGCGGCGCGTTGTGGAGGGGGCAGAAGAAGGGAATGTCCAGAATAGTCCTGAGTTTGGACAACAGCCACTTCTCCAAGACGTGAGTCCGTTAATATAAAGTCTGATACAGGTGCATTGGATGAATTAATCTTTAAATTCACCCACAGATCTGTATTGAAACAGTCAATAACGTCCAAGCCATAGTTTATACACGACGCATCACTATTTATTCTTTGGTGACAGTTTTGTGAAATCCAGTGGAGAATCCAGTGAGTCTCGTACACACGAATATCCTGCCACGGAGCGCGAGCCACACGATGCCAACTTTACAAAACAAACAACAGCTGCTGCTAATAAATGCTGGCATATGCTTCAAAAAGTACGTGTTATATTCCTTTTCGCTTTGCATTTTTCCACGGAGAAGACTATTTGGAGGGATTTTAGGCCAGCTTTATTTTAATATCAAACTGGAAGGTGGAGAAATCACAAAACAGGAGCAACTAGTCCAGTCCTTTTCTCTTATAAATTGAAAAAATGTGTCCTTTTTATTCCACATAGTGCTGCAGTGACCCACTATTGTGTTACATTTGCTCTGCAGGAGATTTTTCCAACAGTTGAATTCTGGTAAAAAGCTCTTTTATCGATGTAGAAAAGAAAAGAGAAATATCCTTAAATGCCTTTTCTTCATTTGTCTACCATTACAAACGCTGTCAAATCAAAGCAAACACATCTTGGCTCTGAATTTGCTTCTTTCATGTTCTTGTGTAATTATTCACTTGGCAGAGGTACACCTTAGTATTTTAAAAGTGGCACAGTTGTGCTATTTGCATACGCAAAGCTAATCCGGGGATTATTCCTCTAAAATATGTAATTACACTGAAAATATATTCAATCGGCCCAAACTGGCAAAAGGCACATTTACACAATGGCTTAAAGTCAGTATGTCTCCCCAATGGGACATCAAACTGTACGTAATAATAATGATAGTTTGTAACATTTGCTCAGTTATGACGTGCAGAGAAAAGGGGATTCAAAAGGACAAGAAATGTATCTTACATTTTCCTCATATTGATTGATCATGATTTTCATGAACAGACTTTTTAATCAGTGCCATTTAACAATCTAAAAATAAACAAATGACTAGTGCCAAAGACTAGAGGCTTTGACTCTTCATTAAAAAGATCCTTGACCTTGAATATCATTGTATCATTTACAGTGTGATCAATGGCATTGTCTTTGTTTACAGTGTTTCATCCTCAAACTTCTGCCTGAAAGACCAATGACAATGAGGAAATGCTAAATGTGTTTGTTTGTAACAGGAAGGGCATCATGATAATCACACATTTTGACAAATCACCTGGTGACAGATGCTGCTGTCTGAAAAAATTATCTCACAAAAACCTCTTTGGGAAAAAGTATAAACCTAGAGGAGTTCCACAGTGAAGGATCCGACTCCCTGGAGCAGGAGCCACTCAGGAGGAGAACCAGTTCTTCAGGAGGAGAACCAGTTCTTCAGGAGGAGAACCAGTTCTTCAGGAGGAGAACCAGTTCTTCAGGAGGAGAACCAGTTCTTCCAGGCAGATGAAGAACCGTTCATATGGAGTAGAGACCGTTTCTCCAGGGACCGGTGGATCATCTGGGTCACAGATCATCGGCCTGTTCCACTCCCGATGGGAGAAGAAGAAAAGGCAATGAACAGATTGAAATTAAAAGTGAAAATTAAATATGAAATACTGTTGATAGAATAAGTAGTCAGAAGCAGAGGATAGTGCTCAAGCTGCCATACTTCCCCCATCGTTGCTCCTAGGGCAGCGTAGCTGAAACTGTAGCTTTATATTTCTGTTCCTAACTGGCCTGACCATAAACCATTTCAAAGAGGAACGTTTTAAGCCTGGACTTGAATGAAGAGACTGTGTCGGCCTCTTTAACATGGACAGGAGCTGATTCCATAACACAGGAGCTCTACCTCCCACTGTGCTTTTAGAGACTCTTGGGACCATCAGAAGGCTCTACCTCCTACTGTGCTTTTAGAGACTCTTGGGACCATCAGAAGGCTCTACCTCCTACTGTGCTTTTAGAGACTCTTGGGACCATCAGAAGGCTCTACCTCCTACTGTGCTTTTAGAGACTCTTGGGACCATCAGAAGGCTCTACCTCCTACTGTGCTTTTAGAGACTCTTGGGACCATCAGAAGGCTCTACCTCCTACTGTGCTTTTAGAGACTCTTGGGACCATCAGAAGGCTCTACCTCCTACTGTGCTTTTAGAGACTCTTGGGACCATCAGAAGGCCAGCATTTTGAGAGTGAAGAGCTCTGTTTGGATGATATGGTTCTATAGCATACTTGAGGTGGGATGGGGCCATGTCATTTATGGCTTTGTAAGTCAGGAGGAGGAGTTTAAATTTTATTCTAAACTAAAGTTATTTGGTCTTTTGGACTTTTTGGCATTATTTGACGAGGGACACACTATCTGTCTTGAATCTGAACACTTCATTTGTGACAGAGCTCAGCGACAGAGGAGCGTCTTACACTAATGCTCATCTCTGGATGGTCACTTAAGACGACTAAGGCTATCGGTCAAAGTCTGGACTAATAGGGATGTACTCTCTGAAGTTGGATGCATGCCATTCCTGCGTTTGAGCCCGGGCTTTCCCCAAAACACTCCAGTTGTCAACAAAGACTACAATGTTTTGAATGCACCAAGTAAGAAGAAACACACACACTAATGTTCTAAGTAAAGACACACACACGCTCACGTAGACCAATGATTCTTACAGTTTACAACCAAAACCTCAATCCAATTCTTCCAATCAATGTTAATAATAATCCTACACCGTTCAAGATGTTTAATGTCATACTGCAGAACATTCAATGCAAAACATCTCCATGGAGACCTGAAGGTGTTACATGATGCACGTTTAAACGCACA
This sequence comes from Eucyclogobius newberryi, assembly GCF_026437365.1. NCBI lineage: Eukaryota > Metazoa > Chordata > Actinopteri > Gobiiformes > Gobiidae > Eucyclogobius > Eucyclogobius newberryi. The sequence continues at coordinate 7,137,188 of NW_027316167.1, forward strand.
TGTGTGATTGGAAATACACCTTGAGCACACTTATTACGAGGGCGAATCGTTACATGGTTAAAAGCTCATGAAAGTCCATTTTGCATATTCCTCCATTAAGTATTACTGATGTAAAATATGTACAATAGAGTCAGCTCACTTTATCCAAACATTATCTTCAATATCCTCGCGTTCATTACAAAGCAGGAAGCGGACTACATGTCCACTCCACTGTAATTACAGCATTTAGCGACTACAATTGGGCAAATTAGGGAAGCGAGTGAGTGCGTGCGAGTGCATTAGCCGCAGCTCATCTCTCGACACGTGACGGGTCCCTTTAGTCTTCCTATTCAAGCAACAAATTTAAACAACCGTGTCGTTCGTTGGAGTACGCCGCTAATTCGCCGCCGCTCCATATTGTCCTCTGATCTCGCCGCGTCTCATTTGTAAAACAGGTACGGCGGCGGGTAAAGATGGAAACGGTCGGCTGATGAGTACCTCCTCAACGTAAGCCCCGCGCCCCCCCTTCAAGGAGAGGGTAATTGTCTGACCCCGGCTAATAAAGATTCCGAGAGGTGCGGAGATGGGAGTGATGGAGACACGGGCGGACCAGGGCGCCAATGTCACCTCTGCGCCGCGCCATTCTTCGGGAAAACAAACACATTACATAGGCCTAATGGAGACGCGACTGGCTCTTCCTTCACCGGAAGCGCTCCGTCGGAAATTGCGAAATTATTTTCTCATTGGTAAGAGTATTTGTCGGGACGCAACGGCAGCGCGTTCAGTTTTCACCCAAAGCAATCGCTCCGCAAATGAAGCCCTAAGTAGTCCATTCTGTCGCTCGAGTCTTCGTTTACCTCGGAGCAAGTGTTGGTTAAAAAGGGATCATTGTCATTTAGGTTTTGCTGCTCGTTTAAAGTTTGGAACGGACGTGTTTATAATGCGATCAATCCAGAAATGAGGCCGTTTTGATGTAAGAAACTTAAGGTATTTGCGAATGGGATTTAAGGGAAGTGAACTATCGTTTCTGTTTTTTTCAAAAGTTCTAAGTTTGAAGAGTTTTGATGAGGTCGACCAAACAAAACGTGATGGAAGCCAGAATCCATCTCTTGGTCTATATTATTCGAGTATAATTTAAAGTGGAGAAAAAATACTTTCATTCTCAATCAAACGGAAAAAAACCTTTATGTAAAGCACTTGCACAACCGTATTATATATAGTTTTAAGCTGACTCACATTTGATATTTTGCTCTGCTCTTTTTGAGTGTTTGCTTGTGAATATTTTAAAAAAGAAATCTCCTGTTCCAGTCTATTTCACATTAACGTTGTGGACTGTAAAACAAATAAGCAGGTAACAACACAGCCAAAAACCCCAGCTTCACCGAAAAAGAAAGTGCAATATTCAAAATTGCCCACTGGTCACGAAACTTATTCTCCAGCCCTTCCGTCGGCCCGGAGACCTGGCATAAAAAGTGAAATATCTTCCCATAGTAAGTGCTCATATATTTGACTCTGTAAGCCACTTGCCGGATGAGTTAGGTGAACCATGTGAGGCATTTGCATAAAACGTATTTTACTGTCTGGTCCTCTGCTTTTCCACGCGACCTTCTCGACCTTTGCCGGGCCTGTGGAGAAATTACATCAGGGGCATCACTGGAGGGTGAATGGATGAGATGGATCACCGCGCATGTGTGTTACATTTATTTAACAGATGAGCTGAATTCTTACTTTTCGCCCCCCTGAGCACGCTGTATCCGCGGTTACAAAGAAAGAACGTCTAAAACTTCATCGATGTAGATTCTGCGGCAAACTTCTGTCCCTCCGTCTGTTTGTCCCACGGCCTGTCTCGCTCGTCTTCGACCCGAGTGCATCTGATGTCAAGATTCCAGGTTTAACTCGCGTGCTTTGAGTGCCGGCATTTTCCTTCAGACGGGGTTGTTTCGACGTTTCACGAGGCTCTTTCTTTCCACGGTTTTTCAGCTGGTGAAATAGTGATGCAACGTGGAGGACGGAGCGGTTGACACGATGTGCTAAAAGCAGCGCTGCACGGATGGAGTGTTTACTGAGAGGCCACCACGAGAACGACAGTTTAGAAGTCTGTTTTTTTTCCATAAATCAGCTGTCTTAATGTGAACTGGAACCAGAATCAGTTTTATTGCAGCTATTCACAAACTAGGAGCTTGCTTCAGTGTTAAAATGCAGATTAAAACAATGTATAATAGTAAATGTATAGACTGTGCTAAAATAAGGGCAAAATAGATGTCAACAATAACAAGAAAAGAACGATTGTACAAAACTAGCAGTGCAAAACGGTGGAGTCGGAGTATTTACATGTGCATGAATTACTGGAGTGACAGATGTTGTTAAGGTGCTCTGAGGTGTTCATGCGTCCAATGGCAAAGGGAAGAAGCTGCTGTTGTGGGAGTGACTCAAATAGTCCGTGTCCAGGGTAAAAGTAGTACTATTATCTCCACTGTGTACCGTATTTTCTGGATTATAAGTCACACATTTTTACATAGTTTTGGCCAGGGAGCGACTTATACTCCATATATACTTATGTGATATTGTTAGTTATTCTGGCAACCACAAGAGGGCGCTCTAGGCTCTATGCAACGCAGAAGAAGAATCTGCACTTCCTCAACCGCTGGAGTTTGTGGAGTTGTTTAGAAGTGACACAGAGGAAGAAGAATTCAATGGATTTAGTGATTTGGGGTAAAACTGATGCTTTGGTAAACTTAGCATGTTCTTTATTCTATAGTTATCTGAATAACTAATCCGGAAAATACGATATTCTTACTGTAAAAGTTATATATGTTGTAGCATTTTTGCCTGAAATAAATCTGGTGTAGAGCAGCAAATGATCTGAATGACTGTTGAGATTTTGAAACTAAATCTTCAATATTTAATGGATTCTTCAACTAGGCCGGTTCTTTTCAATAACTGAATGAAACCTTCTTTTCGATAGTGATGCACAACTATTTTTTCTGTGCCTGTATTTTTTTGAAGGACAAATTAATAGACAAAATTAAGTGAAGTGCATTTTTGCGGAAAAAATCTGGTCCCCTTGAAAATATAACTGAATAGCCCTGCTCCAAAATGATTTTTGAAAGTGTTAATAAATGATTCAACTGAGATATATGCGTGATACATTTTTTGTCATATCACCCATCCCTAACCAAAGTATTTCAGACTCAAATCCGTACCTGGAGTAATATTACTTGTAACAGCGGTTATGTAAAGTTAATGTAGGTTAAGAAATGCGTCAGTGATGCTCCCATACACAGAGTAGAAATATACAGGCCATAAAAAGGGGTCAGGGATGTACTTTGTAAGCCTCTATAAAATATTTGGGTTAAAATAGCCTGTTTTTCTCACATAATCTGAAACCTATAGACTGTAAATAAAATGTAATCACAAACAAATGGGTTGAAATAAAAACGTTTCCTGCCAAACGTTCTGCAGGTTGATGTGATGACAGGTTGCTACATGCTATTGCTCTTGCCCCATCACGGTAAAACGGGCCACTGGGTCAAATGTGATCTGGTCCTGTTCAAGAAGTGGTTTACACGAGATGCAATCCTAATATAGAGCCATAAGTAAACCTGTAGTCCAGTCCTACATCTGCTGCTATGATCTGCTCTGGTTATTGATCCACACATAGTCCTGTCTTTAGTCCTGTCTTCATGTGATTGAGCTATATTGCTATATGTTTGTCTTTATTTCACTGTAGATTTTGAAGGGAATACCAAATATATTAACTTTGCTAGATTGTATTAAACGTCATTCTAAGTTATGCTGAAACTGTGAAGGGGCCTCACACATTCCTAGATAAGAAGCTGCAGACGAGCTCGAGGACCTCTTTGTGTGAAACTAAAAAGTACAAAGGAGAAGACCAAAGAGGCGTCACCCTTCATATTACGCCCTATATCGAAATGTTATAACTGTACGAGCCGAGCAGGGAAAACGGCGCGTCCGGAATTCCCGCGTAAGTTGCCGTCACATTCGATAGGGACAGATTGGTAAGCGCTCTGTTATCTCTGTATTAGAATTGTACTGACAGGGATTAAACATTTGATTCATTCCAACTATTCTGATTCTTGCCCTTTCTTTCATAAACGAGCACGCCGACAATTTCTGTTGGATTGTACTATTGCGAGATGTTTGTGGATATTGGACTAAAAAACCTTATAATTGTGGTACAGGTTTGCAGTCCAGCCCTCTTGGCAAATATGATTGAATAGCCCTGGACTGCATTGACAGGACTACACGGTGTAAAACCTCTCATTTACGCTTTTAAACATCTCATTTATGCTTTTCCACCTCTCATTTACGCTTGTGCACCTCTCATTTACGCTTTTAAACATCTCATTTACGCTTTTAAACATCTCATTTACGCTTTTTCACCTCTCACCTCTCTGATACATTGTCTGGTGTGTGGAAACAAGAGAAAATGAGTGATTCCCGGGCCTCGCAGGGACGTTCTGTGTGGAATGTCAATGTTCTCCCCTGTTTACAGCATGTATTTGGCGTATGATCATTACCACGCACTGTCCCAACCAACTAAATAAATGCACAATAATAAAAAAGCATTTTCAATATTAACCTTTCATTTGCCGTCGTGGAAACGCTTGCGGCTTTCTCAAACCTAAAAAACATAATTACCTCCGAACATCTCTGATCTTACTTTTTTGCACCAGTCTCCCCTGTCTCCCGTTGATTTAAAAAAGAAGTCTCACCCCGTTTTTCAGATCTTTTTGAACTCATTGAATATTACATGGCTCCTTGAAAACTAAAGTGAAAGACCTCTCACTTTTATGCAGTCGGCGGTGCAACCTCTGACTGGAACTGCTCTGGGATCACTTTCTTACATAATTCTCTCTCTCTTTCTCGGACTAGTATCCCTACCGTCCGACTCATCCCCCCCCCACTCCGGGCAATGACTTTTTGTTCAAAGCGCCTGCCTCTCACTCACCCCCGGCCCCCTTTTTCTGCCAGAGACGCCCCGGAAAACCTCCGACGCGGCAGGCAAACGGAGCCGGAAACTTTGACACCTCTCGCGATTTATTCATGAGCCGTCCCGTATGAAGTGGAGAGAGTGGGAGAAGAAGAAGAAACACATTAAATAGAAACGTGGCATAAAAGCGGAGACGGGGCGAGGGCTGGCAGAATCGCATTAAGGGTAAAGAATCTCCGTGGAGCCGCGCGCTGGGGGGATTTAGGATCTGAGCCTTGCGTATCGTCGCGGAGAAGGGGGCCGGGGCCGTGTTTGTGAGTGGGCCGGCCTCTGACACGTATTGTCGCCGTGAAGGAAGCGCGCGGCGAGATATACGGAGACGTGCGGCGAAGTCGGCGAAAATAAAGATTAAAGAGTAAAGACCCCGGTCGCACGTGCGCAGACGTTTGTAATTTGTTATTTGTAACCGTTGGGAGAATGTTGCAGCTCTTGCAGTTGGCGTGAATATTTGTTTTTTTTTCACAAACTGACAGATAAAGTAGTGTGTGACGAGGTTGTTATAATATGGTACGGCGCTAAAAATAGAAGAGTTCATGGTGTTTTGTTAATGGATTTAAGGATGTGTCGAACCGAGACTGAACACTCGTCACTCGAAGGAACTGGTGTGCATCCTTTTAAATAAATCAGATTCAGTGTCATGCAATGGCTTGAAAAAAAAAACTATATTTAACTGACTTTGGAAAATCAATCTAAAATGGACGGGAATTTTGTCTCTCTCTCTTTCTATTTCTTTTGTGAGAAATGTTCCATGATTGACAAAATTATGGCATAGACATTTTTGCAACGCATGAACTACGGATGGTCCGATATGGATATTTTTTTTGAGCTGATACAGATATCCGATATTTGTCTCGCTGTTGTGGTTGAAAACTAATAGACTTTATGTGAAATAGCGATATTAAGATTGTGAAATCCATAGCAAGGGCCACAAATTCATGTTAAAGAGGCTTTCGCGAGGCAGGAAGTTAGCATGCTAGCTTTACTGTGACGGCAAATCACATGCTGCGTTCAGTTGTCCTCGGAGGTTAGAGTTCCGACATCACATCTCAGAACTCCAACATGGAAACTTTGGCATCATTTCAGAACCCAGAGTTTATCCGAGTCAGCCGACAGTTAAAATATTGTTAGCATTCATGTTATATTCTCTTTAGTTGCTCTCTACTGCCCCCTGTTGTCAGTCTGAACCTGCTCCTCTGCTGCCGTTGAGCCTCGCAGTTAGAAATGCACTGTTGGGCTAATGTTGCTAACGGCTACCCGGAGCTAATGACAATGGAAGCAAAAGTTCACGTTCAGCTGTTGATTTTTAACTTACAGATGTTATAACACTGTCTGGGATTATAAATCAACTTAATTGGATACATATTTTCGTGGATTTCCTGTTTTATTGTTTGATTTGAGTTGGAACAGTCCGTACATAGTTGTTTTCCATCTTGATGCAGGAAAAGCAACATCTTGCTGACTAGTTTTCAATTTTATCACTGTAATTCTCAAAATGTTCAATATGGGACAATACCAATACCTAACACCCTCCAATATCACCAATACAGATATTGGAACCAATTAATTGCCAATTCTTAGCATAAACAATGGTATATGTAGCCTGTGACGTGCTAAATGAGACCTGGACCTGGTTTGTGGTAGTTTTACAAAGCTGTTATAACATGTGCACTGGTAAGTTGATGAATAGTTGTCCTAATATCCCCCATGAATCGTAATAAAAAGACAAATAAACGAGAGAAAGCGAGCATTAAGAAAAAGGGGCGGGGGCGTCAAGTATAACATGTGCACTCGTGTTAGCATTCGCAAACGCTTCATCACAGACGCGGCTGATAAGGCGTCTCCGGCCCACTGCAAAGCAAACACCATTACTGTCGGATGAAGCGGAATTAATAAGTGCACGCTCAACCTTAACCGTCACTGATAAATGCCACTGCTCCAACCTCATTAGAACTCCAACTAATCCTAATTGTAACATTGGATCCTCCATCAAATTTCTTAACTTGAATTAACCTCATTCATTAACCTCTTCGTAGGTTGAAATGCAATTTAACTCATCGTGTGATATTAAATCTAAGATGGAGGACTAGCATTAGACACGGTGTGTGGGTCAAAGGCATGATAGTGTTTTAAGTAACCCAATGGCCGTGACTTATTGATAGCTCTATTAATAATGACAAGTACAATTATGATATATTTAAGCTTTGTAGAACTTGAAATAAAGTATTGTGTTTCAAAGTGGATTAGTGCATGGATTTTGTAAAGTATACAATGTCTAGCCTGGTTCAATGTTTGTGCAATCTGTAATATTTAAGTCTGAACGATGTTATGTAACCACATTATATCTCCTATATCTCCTGATTTTAATATTAAGGCTTTTTCTTTCCACTGTTTGTGTTTCTCTCTGAAAGGTGCTTTGATAATCATGGGCATTTCTCTTTGAATACTGTTTAAACATAGGTGTAATTGCATTGTTGGTGGATAATAGCTGACTGTAGTCTTTTATGAATCGTTCCTGGGACCTTTTTAGTCTGACTAGTGTTAGCCTCGCTGCAGGAGCCCAAACCTCATGGAACCTCTCAGCCTCATGCTGGTCCCTGTAGACTCATTAGATTCTAGAGAAGTGGTTCTTCACTGGTTTTATCTCAGAACCTAAATCTTTTTCTTCTCATTTAGTTGTGACCCACTTTTTTCTGAACTTTTGCCAACTTTAAGGGAGAAAAACTGCAAATAATTTGAACTCTACCATGTTATGTGTTAATGTGACATACTTGTCATTATAAAGGCAACAAATGAGTTTTCTTTGTGTGTCCCACGTGTCTGGATGAGTTTGCACTGAGTGCTCTGGTGCTGCAGCGACCTGCTCCTGACATGTAGCACCAGTGGCATAAAGGTTAGGATGCTCCTAAACTGCCTGGAGGAACGCTCTCTACTCCATTAGAACGCTCTCTACTCAAGATGAACGTTCTCTACTCCAGATGAACGCTCTTTACTCCAGATGAACGCTCTTTACTCCAGATGAACGCTCTCTACTCCATATGAACGCTCTCTACTCCATATGAACGCTCTCTACTCCAGATGAACGCTCTCTACTCCAGATGAACGCTCTCTACTCCAGATGAACGCTCTCTACTCCAGATGAACACTCTCTACTCCAGATGAACGCTCTCTACTCCATATGAACGCTCTTTACTCCAGATGAACGCTCTCTACTCCAGATGAACGCTCTCTACTCCAGATGAACGCTCTCTACTCCAGATGAACACTCTCTACTCCAGATGAACGCTCTCTACTCCATATGAACGCTCTCTACTCCAGATGAACGCTCTCTACTCCAGATGAACGCTCTCTACTCCAGATGAACGCACTCTACTCCAGATGAACGCTCTCTACTCCATATGAACGCTCTCTACTCCAGATGAACGCTCTCTACTCCAGATGAACGCTCTCTACTCCAGATGAACGCACTCTACTCCATATGAACGCTCTCTACTCCAGATGAATGCTCTCTTCTCCAGATGAACGCTCTCTACTCCAGACGAACGCTCTCTACTCCAGACGAACGCTCTCTATTCCATATGAACGCTCTCTACTCCAGATGAACGCTCTCGACTCCAGATGAACAGTCTCTACTCCAGATGAACGCTCTCAACTCCATATGAATGCTCTCTACTCCATATGAACGTCTCTACTCCAGATGAACGGTCTTTACTCCAGATGAACGCTCTCTACTCCAGATGAACGCTCTCTACTCCATATGAAAGCTCTCTACTCCATATGAACGCTCTCTACTCCAAATGAACGTCTCTACTCCAGATGAACGGTCTCTACTCCAGATGAACGCTCTCTACTCCAGATGAACGCTCTCTACTCCAGATGAACGCTCTCTACTCCAGATAAACGCTCTCTACTCCAGATGAACTGTCTCTACTCCAGATGAACGCTCTCTACTCCATATGAACGCTCTCTACTCCATATGAACGCTCTCTACTCCAAATGAACTATCTCTACTCCAGATGAACGCTCTCTACTCCATATGAACGCTCTCTACTCCAGATGAACGCTCTCTACTCAATATGAACGCTCTCTACTCCAGATGAACGCTCTCTACTCCAGATGAATGCTCTCTACTCCAGATGAACGCTCTCTACTCCAGATGAACGCTCTCTACTCCAGATGAACGCTCTCTACTCCAGATAAACGCTCTCTACTCCAGATGAACTGTCTCTACTCCAGATGAACGCTCTCTACTCCATATGAACGCTCTCTACTCCATATGAACGCTCTCTACTCCAAATGAACTGTCTCTACTCCAGATGAACGCTCTCTACTCCATATGAACGCTCTCTACTCCAGATGAACGCTCTCGACTCCAGATGAACGCTCTCTACTCCATATGAACGCTCTCTACTCCAGATGAACGCTCTCTACTCCAGATGAATGCTCTCTACTCCAGATGAACGCTCTCTACTCCAGATGAACATTCTCTACTCCAGATGAACGCTCTCTACTCCAGATGAACGCTCTCTACTCCAGATAAACGCTCTCTACTCCAGATGAACTGTCTCTACTCCAGATGAACGCTCTCTACTCCAGATGAATGCTCTCTACTCCATATGAACGCTCTCTACTCCAGATGAACGCTCTCTACTCCAGATGAACGCTCTCTACTCCAGATAAACGCTCTCTACTCCAGATGAACTGTCTCTACTCCAGATGAACACTCTCTACTCCAGATGAACACTCTCTACTCCATATGAACGGTCTCTACTCCATATGAACGGTCTCTACTCCAGATGAACGCTCTCTACTCCAGATGAACTGTCTCTACTCCAGATGAACGCTCTCTACTCCAGATGAATGCTCTCTACTCCATATGAACGCTCTCTACTCCAGATGAACGCTCTCTACTCCAGATGAACGCTCTCTACTCCAGATAAACGCTCTCTACTCCAGATGAACTGTCTCTACTCCAGATGAACACTCTCTACTCCAGATGAACACTCTCTACTCCATATGAACGGTCTCTACTCCATATGAACGGTCTCTACTCCAGATGAACGCTCTCTACTCCAGATGAACACTCTCTACTCCAGATGAACACTCTCTACTCCATATGAACAGTCTCTACTCCAGATGAACGCTCTCTACTCCATATGAACGCTCTCTACTCCAGATGAACGCTCTCTACTCCAGATGAATGCTCTCTACTCCAGATGAACGCTCTCTACTCCAAATGAACTGTCTCTACTCCAGATGAACGCTCTCTACTCCATATGAACGCTCTCTACTCCAGATGAACGCTCTCGACTCCAGATGAACGCTCTCTACTCCATATGAACGCTCTCTACTCCAGATGAACGCTCTCTACTCCAGATGAACGCTCTCTACTCCAGATGAACGCTCTCTACTCCAGATGAACGCTCTCTACTCCAGATGAACGCTCTCTACTCCAGATAAACGCTCTCTACTCCAGATGAACTGTCTCTACTCCAGATGAACGCTCTCTACTCCATATGAACGCTCTCTACTCCAGATGAACGCTCTCTACTCCAGATGAACGCTCTCTACTCCAGATGAACGCTCTCTACTCCAGATGAACGTTCTCTACTCCAGATGAACGCTCTCTACTCCAGATGAACGCTCTCTACTCCAGATAAACGCTCTCTACTCCAGATGAACTGTCTCTACTCCAAATGAACGCTCTCTACTCCAGATGAATGCTCTCTACTCCATATGAACGCTCTCTACTCCAGATGAACGCTCTCTACTCCAGATGAACGCTCTCTACTCCAGATAAACGCTCTCTACTCCAGATGAACTGTCTCTACTCCAGATGAACACTCTCTACTCCAGATGAACACTCTCTACTCCATATGAACGGTCTCTACTCCATATGAACGGTCTCTACTCCAGATGAACGCTCTCTACTCCAGATGAACACTCTCTACTCCAGATGAACACTCTCTACTCCATATGAACAGTCTCTACTCCAGATGAACGCTCTCTACTCCATATGAACGCTCTCTACTCCAGATGAACGCTCTCTACTCCAGATGAATGCTCTCTACTCCAGATGAACACTCTCTACTCCAGATGAACGCTCTCTACTCCATATGAACGCTCTCTACTCCAGATGAACGCTCTCTACTCCAGATGAACGCTCTCTACTCCATATGAACGCTCTCTAATCCATATGAACGCTCTCTACTCCAGATGAATGCTCTCTTCTCCAGATGAACGCTCTCTACTCCATATGAACGTCTCTACTCCATATGAACGCTCTCTACTCCAGATGAATGCTCTCTTCTCCAGATGAACGCTCTTTACTCCAGATGAACGCTCTCTACTCCATATGAACGCTCTCTACTCCAAATGAACTGTCTCTACTCCAGATGAACGCTCTCTACTCCAGATGAACGTCTCTACTCCAGATGAACGCTCTCTTCTCCATATGAACGCTCTCTACTCCAGATGAACGCTCTCTACTCCATATGAACGCTCTCTACTCCAGATGAACGCTCTCTACCCCAGATGAACCCTCTCTACTCCAGATAAACGATCTCTACTCCAGATGAACTGTCTCTAGTCCAGATGAACGCTCTCTACTCCAGATGAATGCTCTCTACTCCATATGAACGCTCTCTACTCCAGATGAACGCTCTCTACTCCAGATGAACGCTCTCTACTCCAGATAAACGCTCTCTACTCCAGATGAACGCTCTCTACTCCAGATGAACACTCTCTAATCCAGATGAACACTCTCTACTCCATATGAACGGTCTCTACTCCATATGAACATTCTCTACTCCAGATGAACGCTCTTTACTCCAGATGAACGCTCTCTACTCCATATGAACGCTCTCTACTCCAAATGAACTGTCTCTACTCCAGATGAACGCTCTCTATTCCATATGAACACGCTCTACTCCATATGAACGCTCTCTACTCCAGATGAACGCTCTCTACTCCAGATGAACGCTCTCTATTCCATATGAACGCTCTCTACTCCATATGAACGCTCTCTACTCCAGATGAACGCTCTCGACTCCAGATGAACAGTCTCTACTCCAGATGAACGCTCTCTACTCCATATGAACGCTCTCTACTCCATATGAACGCTCTCTACTCCAAATGAACTGTCTCTACTCCAGATGAACGCTCTCTACTCCAGATGAACGCTCTTTACTCCAGATGAACGCTCTCTACTCCAGATGAACGCTCTCTACTCCAGATGAACGCTCTCTACTCCAGATGAACGCTCTCTACTCCATATGAACGCTCTCTACTCCAGATGAACGCTCTCTACTCCAGATGAACGCTCTTTACTCCAGATGAACGCTCTCTACTCCATATGAACGCTCTCTACTCCAAATGAACTGTCTCTACTCCAGATGAACGCTCTCTATTCCATATGAACACTCTCTACTCCATATGAACGCTCTCTACTCCATATGAACGCTCTCTACTCCAGATGAACGCTCTCTACTCCAGATGAACGCTCTCTACTCCAGATGAACGCTCTCTACTCCAGATGAACGCTCTCTACTCCAGATGAACGCTCTCTACTCCAGATAAACGCTCTCTACTCCAGATGAACTGTCTCTACTCCAGATGAACGCTCTCTACTCCATATGAACGCTCTCTACTCCAGATGAACGCTCTCTACTCCAGATGAACGCTCTCTACTCCAGATGAACGCTCTCTACTCCAGATGAACGTTCTCTACTCCAGATGAACGCTCTCTACTCCAGATGAACGCTCTCTACTCCAGATAAACGCTCTCTACTCCAGATGAACTGTCTCTACTCCAAATGAACGCTCTCTACTCCAGATGAATGCTCTCTACTCCATATGAACGCTCTCTACTCCAGATGAACGCTCTCTACTCCAGATGAACGCTCTCTACTCCAGATAAACGCTCTCTACTCCAGATGAACTGTCTCTACTCCAGATGAACACTCTCTACTCCAGATGAACACTCTCTACTCCATATGAACGGTCTCTACTCCATATGAACGGTCTCTACTCCAGATGAACGCTCTCTACTCCAGATGAACACTCTCTACTCCAGATGAACACTCTCTACTCCATATGAACAGTCTCTACTCCAGATGAACGCTCTCTACTCCATATGAACGCTCTCTACTCCAGATGAACGCTCTCTACTCCAGATGAATGCTCTCTACTCCAGATGAACACTCTCTACTCCAGATGAACGCTCTCTACTCCATATGAACGCTCTCTACTCCAGATGAACGCTCTCTACTCCAGATGAACGCTCTCTACTCCATATGAACGCTCTCTAATCCATATGAACGCTCTCTACTCCAGATGAATGCTCTCTTCTCCAGATGAACGCTCTCTACTCCATATGAACGTCTCTACTCCATATGAACGCTCTCTACTCCAGATGAATGCTCTCTTCTCCAGATGAACGCTCTTTACTCCAGATGAACGCTCTCTACTCCATATGAACGCTCTCTACTCCAAATGAACTGTCTCTACTCCAGATGAACGCTCTCTACTCCAGATGAACGTCTCTACTCCAGATGAACGCTCTCTTCTCCATATGAACGCTCTCTACTCCAGATGAACGCTCTCTACTCCATATGAACGCTCTCTACTCCAGATGAACGCTCTCTACCCCAGATGAACCCTCTCTACTCCAGATAAACGATCTCTACTCCAGATGAACTGTCTCTAGTCCAGATGAACGCTCTCTACTCCAGATGAATGCTCTCTACTCCATATGAACGCTCTCTACTCCAGATGAACGCTCTCTACTCCAGATGAACGCTCTCTACTCCAGATAAACGCTCTCTACTCCAGATGAACGCTCTCTACTCCAGATGAACACTCTCTAATCCAGATGAACACTCTCTACTCCATATGAACGGTCTCTACTCCATATGAACATTCTCTACTCCAGATGAACGCTCTTTACTCCAGATGAACGCTCTCTACTCCATATGAACGCTCTCTACTCCAAATGAACTGTCTCTACTCCAGATGAACGCTCTCTATTCCATATGAACACGCTCTACTCCATATGAACGCTCTCTACTCCAGATGAACGCTCTCTACTCCAGATGAACGCTCTCTATTCCATATGAACGCTCTCTACTCCATATGAACGCTCTCTACTCCAGATGAACGCTCTCGACTCCAGATGAACAGTCTCTACTCCAGATGAACGCTCTCTACTCCATATGAACGCTCTCTACTCCATATGAACGCTCTCTACTCCAAATGAACTGTCTCTACTCCAGATGAACGCTCTCTACTCCAGATGAACGCTCTTTACTCCAGATGAACGCTCTCTACTCCAGATGAACGCTCTCTACTCCAGATGAACGCTCTCTACTCCAGATGAACGCTCTCTACTCCATATGAACGCTCTCTACTCCAGATGAACGCTCTCTACTCCAGATGAACGCTCTTTACTCCAGATGAACGCTCTCTACTCCATATGAACGCTCTCTACTCCAAATGAACTGTCTCTACTCCAGATGAACGCTCTCTATTCCATATGAACACTCTCTACTCCATATGAACGCTCTCTACTCCAGATGAACGCTCTCTACTCCAGATGAACGCACTCTACTCCATATGAACGCTCTCTAATCCATATGAACGCTCTCTACTCCAGATGAATGCTCTCTTCTCCAGATGAACGCTCTCTACTCCAGACGAACGCTCTCTACTCCAGACGAACGCTCTCTATTCCATATGAACGCTCTCTACTCCAGATGAACGCTCTCGACTCCAGATGAACAGTCTCTACTCCAGATGAACGCTCTCAACTCCATATTAACGCTCTCTACTCCATATGAACGTCTCTACTCCAGATGAACGGTCTCTACTCCAGATGAACGCTCTCTACTCCAGATGAACGCTCTCTACTCCAGATGAACGCTCTCTACTCCAGATAAACGCTCTCTACTCCAGATGAACTGTCTCTACTCCAGATGAACGCTCTCTACTCCATATGAACGCTCTCTACTCCATATGAACGGTCTCTACTCCAGATGAACGGTCTCTACTCCAGATGAATGCTCTCTACTCCAGATGAACGCTCTCTACTCCAGATGAACGCTCTCTACTCCAGATAAACGCTCTCTACTCCAGATGAACACTCTCTACTCCAGATGAACACTCTCATCTCCATATGAACGGTCTCTACTCCATATGAACGGTCTCTACTCCAGATGAACGCTCTCTACTCCAGATGAACACTCTCTACTCCAGATGAACACTCTCTACTCCATATGAACAGTCTCTACTCCAGATGAACGCTCTCTACTCCATATGAACGCTCTCTACTCCAGATGAACGCTCTCTACTCCAGATGAACGCTCTCTACTCCATATGAACGCTCTCTAATCCATATGAACGCTCTCTACTCCAGATGAATGCTCTCTTCTCCAGATGAACGCTCTCTACTCCATATGAACGTCTCTACTCCATATGAACGCTCTCTACTCCAGATGAATGCTCTCTTCTCCAGATGAACGCTCTTTACTCCAGATGAACGCTCTCTACTCCATATGAACGCTCTCTACTCCAAATGAACTGTCTCTACTCCAGATGAACGCTCTCTACTCCAGATGAACGTCTCTACTCCAGATGAACGCTCTCTTCTCCATATGAACGCTCTCTACTCCAGATGAACGCTCTCTACTCCATATGAACGCTCTCTACTCCAGATGAACGCTCTCTACCCCAGATGAACCCTCTCTACTCCAGATAAACGCTCTCTACTCCAGATGAACGCTCTCTACTCCAGATGAACGCTCTCTACTCCAGATGAATGCTCTCTACTCCATATGAACGCTCTCTACTCCAGATGAACGCTCTCTACTCCAGATGAACGCTCTCTACTCCAGATAAACGCTCTCTACTCCAGATGAACGCTCTCTACTCCAGATGAACACTCTCTACTCCAGATGAACACTCTCTACTCCATATGAACGGTCTCTACTCCATATGAACATTCTCTACTCCAGATGAACGCTCTTTACTCCAGATGAACGCTCTCTACTCCATATGAACGCTCTCGACTCCAGATGAACAGTCTCTACTCCAGATGAACGCTCTCTACTCCATATGAACGCTCTCTACTCCATATGAACGCTCTCTACTCCAAATGAACTGTCTCTACTCCAGATGAACGCTCTCTACTCCAGATGAACGCTCTTTACTCCAGATGAACGCTCTCTACTCCATATGAACGCTCTCTACTCCAGATGAACGCTCTCTACTCCAGATGAACGCTCTCTACTCCAGATGAACGCTCTCTACTCCATATGAACGCTCTCTACTCCAGATGAACGCTCTCTACTCCAGATGAACGCTCTTTACTCCAGATGAACGCTCTCTACTCCATATGAACGCTCTCTACTCCAAATGAACTGTCTCTACTCCAGATGAACGCTCTCTATTCCATATGAACACTCTCTACTCCATATGAACGCTCTCTACTCCAGATGAACGCTCTCTACTCCAGATGAACGCACTCTACTCCATATGAACGCTCTCTAATCCATATGAACGCTCTCTACTCCAGATGAATGCTCTCTTCTCCAGATGAACGCTCTCTACTCCAGACGAACGCTCTCTACTCCAGACGAACGCTCTCTATTCCATATGAACGCTCTCTACTCCAGATGAACGCTCTCGACTCCAGATGAACAGTCTCTACTCCAGATGAACGCTCTCAACTCCATATTAACGCTCTCTACTCCATATGAACGTCTCTACTCCAGATGAACGGTCTCTACTCCAGATGAACGCTCTCTACTCCAGATGAACGCTCTCTACTCCAGATGAACGCTCTCTACTCCAGATAAACGCTCTCTACTCCAGATGAACTGTCTCTACTCCAGATGAACGCTCTCTACTCCATATGAACGCTCTCTACTCCATATGAACGGTCTCTACTCCAGATGAACGGTCTCTACTCCAGATGAATGCTCTCTACTCCAGATGAACGCTCTCTACTGCAGATGAACGCTCTCTACTCCAGATAAACGCTCTCTACTCCAGATGAACACTCTCTACTCCAGATGAACACTCTCATCTCCATATGAACGGTCTCTACTCCATATGAACGGTCTCTACTCCAGATGAACGCTCTCTACTCCAGATGAACACTCTCTACTCCAGATGAACACTCTCTACTCCATATGAACAGTCTCTACTCCAGATGAACGCTCTCTACTCCATATGAACGCTCTCTACTCCAGATGAACGCTCTCTACTCCAGATGAACGCTCTCTACTCCATATGAACGCTCTCTAATCCATATGAACGCTCTCTACTCCAGATGAATGCTCTCTTCTCCAGATGAACGCTCTCTACTCCATATGAACGTCTCTACTCCATATGAACGCTCTCTACTCCAGATGAATGCTCTCTTCTCCAGATGAACGCTCTTTACTCCAGATGAACGCTCTCTACTCCATATGAACGCTCTCTACTCCAAATGAACTGTCTCTACTCCAGATGAACGCTCTCTACTCCAGATGAACGTCTCTACTCCAGATGAACGCTCTCTTCTCCATATGAACGCTCTCTACTCCAGATGAACGCTCTCTACTCCATATGAACGCTCTCTACTCCAGATGAACGCTCTCTACCCCAGATGAACCCTCTCTACTCCAGATAAACGCTCTCTACTCCAGATGAACGCTCTCTACTCCAGATGAACGCTCTCTACTCCAGATGAATGCTCTCTACTCCATATGAACGCTCTCTACTCCAGATGAACGCTCTCTACTCCAGATGAACGCTCTCTACTCCAGATAAACGCTCTCTACTCCAGATGAACGCTCTCTACTCCAGATGAACACTCTCTACTCCAGATGAACACTCTCTACTCCATATGAACGGTCTCTACTCCATATGAACATTCTCTACTCCAGATGAACGCTCTTTACTCCAGATGAACGCTCTCTACTCCATATGAACGCTCTCGACTCCAGATGAACAGTCTCTACTCCAGATGAACGCTCTCTACTCCATATGAACGCTCTCTACTCCATATGAACGCTCTCTACTCCAAATGAACTGTCTCTACTCCAGATGAACGCTCTCTACTCCAGATGAACGCTCTTTACTCCAGATGAACGCTCTCTACTCCATATGAACGCTCTCTACTCCAGATGAACGCTCTCTACTCCAGATGAACGCTCTCTACTCCAGATGAACGCTCTCTACTCCATATGAACGCTCTCTACTCCAGATGAACGCTCTCTACTCCAGATGAACGCTCTTTACTCCAGATGAACGCTCTCTACTCCATATGAACGCTCTCTACTCCAAATGAACTGTCTCTACTCCAGATGAACGCTCTCTATTCCATATGAACACTCTCTACTCCATATGAACGCTCTCTACTCCAGATGAACGCTCTCTACTCCAGATGAACGCACTCTACTCCATATGAACGCTCTCTAATCCATATGAACGCTCTCTACTCCAGATGAATGCTCTCTTCTCCAGATGAACGCTCTCTACTCCAGACGAACGCTCTCTACTCCAGACGAACGCTCTCTATTCCATATGAACGCTCTCTACTCCAGATGAACGCTCTCGACTCCAGATGAACAGTCTCTACTCCAGATGAACGCTCTCAACTCCATATTAACGCTCTCTACTCCATATGAACGTCTCTACTCCAGATGAACGGTCTCTACTCCAGATGAACGCTCTCTACTCCAGATGAACGCTCTCTACTCCAGATGAACGCTCTCTACTCCAGATAAACGCTCTCTACTCCAGATGAACTGTCTCTACTCCAGATGAACGCTCTCTACTCCATATGAACGCTCTCTACTCCATATGAACGGTCTCTACTCCAGATGAACGGTCTCTACTCCAGATGAATGCTCTCTACTCCAGATGAACGCTCTCTACTCCAGATGAACGCTCTCTACTCCAGATAAACGCTCTCTACTCCAGATGAACACTCTCTACTCCAGATGAACACTCTCATCTCCATATGAACGGTCTCTACTCCATATGAACGGTCTCTACTCCAGATGAACGCTCTCTACTCCAGATGAACACTCTCTACTCCAGATGAACACTCTCTACTCCATATGAACAGTCTCTACTCCAGATGAACGCTCTCTACTCCATATGAACGCTCTCTACTCCAGATGAACGCTCTCTACTCCAGATGAATGCTCTCTACTCCAGATGAACACTCTCTACTCCAGATGAACGCTCTCTACTCCATATGAACGCTCTCTACTCCAGATGAACGCTCTCTACTCCAGATGAACGCTCTCTACTCCATATGAACGCTCTCTAATCCATATGAACGCTCTCTACTCCAGATGAATGCTCTCTACTCCAGATAAACGCTCTCTACTCCAGATGAACACTCTCTACTCCAGATGAACACTCTCATCTCCATATGAACGGTCTCTACTCCATATGAACGGTCTCTACTCCAGATGAACGCTCTCTACTCCAGATGAACACTCTCTACTCCAGATGAACACTCTCTACTCCATATGAACAGTCTCTACTCCAGATGAACGCTCTCTACTCCATATGAACGCTCTCTACTCCAGATGAACGCTCTCTACTCCAGATGAACGCTCTCTACTCCATATGAACGCTCTCTAATCCATATGAACGCTCTCTACTCCAGATGAATGCTCTCTTCTCCAGATGAACGCTCTCTACTCCATATGAACGTCTCTACTCCATATGAACGCTCTCTACTCCAGATGAATGCTCTCTTCTCCAGATGAACGCTCTTTACTCCAGATGAACGCTCTCTACTCCATATGAACGCTCTCTACTCCAAATGAACTGTCTCTACTCCAGATGAACGCTCTCTACTCCAGATGAACGTCTCTACTCCAGATGAACGCTCTCTTCTCCATATGAACGCTCTCTACTCCAGATGAACGCTCTCTACTCCATATGAACGCTCTCTACTCCAGATGAACGCTCTCTACCCCAGATGAACCCTCTCTACTCCAGATAAACGCTCTCTACTCCAGATGAACGCTCTCTACTCCAGATGAACGCTCTCTACTCCAGATGAATGCTCTCTACTCCATATGAACGCTCTCTACTCCAGATGAACGCTCTCTACTCCAGATGAACGCTCTCTACTCCAGATAAACGCTCTCTACTCCAGATGAACGCTCTCTACTCCAGATGAACACTCTCTACTCCAGATGAACACTCTCTACTCCATATGAACGGTCTCTACTCCATATGAACATTCTCTACTCCAGATGAACGCTCTTTACTCCAGATGAACGCTCTCTACTCCATATGAACGCTCTCGACTCCAGATGAACAGTCTCTACTCCAGATGAACGCTCTCTACTCCATATGAACGCTCTCTACTCCATATGAACGCTCTCTACTCCAAATGAACTGTCTCTACTCCAGATGAACGCTCTCTACTCCAGATGAACGCTCTTTACTCCAGATGAACGCTCTCTACTCCATATGAACGCTCTCTACTCCAGATGAACGCTCTCTACTCCAGATGAACGCTCTCTACTCCAGATGAACGCTCTCTACTCCATATGAACGCTCTCTACTCCAGATGAACGCTCTCTACTCCAGATGAACGCTCTTTACTCCAGATGAACGCTCTCTACTCCATATGAACGCTCTCTACTCCAAATGAACTGTCTCTACTCCAGATGAACGCTCTCTATTCCATATGAACACTCTCTACTCCATATGAACGCTCTCTACTCCAGATGAACGCTCTCTACTCCATATGAACGCTCTCTACTCCAGATGAATGCTCTCTTCTCCAGATGAACGCTCTCTACTCCAGACGAACGCTCTCTACTCCAGACGAACGCTCTCTATTCCATATGAACGCTCTCTACTCCAGATGAACGCTCTCGACTCCAGATGAACAGTCTCTACTCCAGATGAACGCTCTCAACTCCATATTAACGCTCTCTACTCCATATGAACGTCTCTACTCCAGATGAACGGTCTCTACTCCAGATGAACGCTCTCTACTCCAGATGAACGCTCTCTACTCCAGATGAACGCTCTCTACTCCAGATAAACGCTCTCTACTCCAGATGAACTGTCTCTACTCCAGATGAACGCTCTCTACTCCATATGAACGCTCTCTACTCCATATGAACGCTCTCTACTCCAGATGAACGGTCTCTACTCCAGATGAATGCTCTCTACTCCAGATGAACGCTCTCTACTCCAGATGAACGCTCTCTACTCCAGATAAACGCTCTCTACTCCAGATGAACACTCTCTACTCCAGATGAACACTCTCATCTCCATATGAACGGTCTCTACTCCATATGAACGGTCTCTACTCCAGATGAACGCTCTCTACTCCAGATGAACACTCTCTACTCCAGATGAACACTCTCTACTCCATATGAACAGTCTCTACTCCAGATGAACGCTCTCTACTCCATATGAACGCTCTCTACTCCAGATGAACGCTCTCTACTCCAGATGAATGCTCTCTACTCCAGATGAACACTCTCTACTCCAGATGAACGCTCTCTACTCCATATGAACGCTCTCTACTCCAGATGAACGCTCTCTACTCCAGATGAACGCTCTCTACTCCATATGAACGCTCTCTAATCCATATGAACGCTCTCTACTCCAGATGAATGCTCTCTTCTCCAGATGAACGCTCTCTACTCCATATGAACGTCTCTACTCCATATGAACGCTCTCTACTCCAGATGAATGCTCTCTTCTCCAGATGAACGCTCTTTACTCCAGATGAACGCTCTCTACTCCATATGAACGCTCTCTACTCCAAATGAACTGTCTCTACTCCAGATGAACGCTCTCTACTCCAGATGAACGTCTCTACTCCAGATGAACGCTCTCTTCTCCATATGAACGCTCTCTACTCCAGATGAACGCTCTCTACTCCATATGAACGCTCTCTACTCCAGATGAACGCTCTCTACCCCAGATGAACCCTCTCTACTCCAGATAAACGCTCTCTACTCCAGATGAACTGTCTCTACTCCAGATGAACGCTCTCTACTCCAGATGAATGCTCTCTACTCCATATGAACGCTCTCTACTCCAGATGAACGCTCTCTACTCCAGATGAACGCTCTCTACTCCAGATAAACGCTCTCTACTCCAGATAAACGCTCTCTACTCCAGATGAACTGTCTCTACTCCAGATGAACGCTCTCTACTCCAGATGAATGCTCTCTACTCCATATGAACGCTCTCAACTCCAGATGAACGCTCTCTACTCCAGATGAACGCTCTCTACTCCAGATAAACGCTCTCTACTCCAGATGAACGCTCTCTACTCCAGATGAACGCTCTCTACCCCAGATGAACCCTCTCTACTCCAGATAAACGCTCTCTACTCCAGATGAACTGTCTCTACTCCAGATGAACGCTCTCTACTCCATATGAACGCTCTCTAATCCATATGAACGCTCTCTACTCCAGATGAATGCTTTCTTCTCCAGATGAACGCTCTCTACTCCATATGAACGTCTCTACTCCATATGAACGCTCTCTACTCCAGATGAATGCTCTCTTCTCCAGATGAACGCTCTTTACTCCAGATGAACGCTCTCTACTCCATATGAACGCTCTCTACTCCAAATGAACTGTCTCTACTCCAGATGAACGCTCTCTACTCCAGATGAACGTCTCTACTCCAGATGAACGCTCTCTTCTCCATATGAACGCTCTCTACTCCAGATGAACGCTCTCTACTCCATATGAACGCTCTCTACTCCAGATGAACGCTCTCTACCCCAGATGAACCCTCTCTACTCCAGATAAACGCTCTCTACTCCAGATGAACTGTCTCTACTCCAGATGAACGCTCTCTACTCCAGATGAATGCTCTCTACTCCATATGAACGCTCTCTACTCCAGATGAACGCTCTCTACTCCAGATGAACGCTCTCTACTCCAGATAAACGCTCTCTACTCCAGATGAACGCTCTCTACTCCAGATGAACACTCTCTAATCCAGATGAACACTCTCTACTCCATATGAACGGTCTCTACTCCATATGAACATTCTCTACTCCAGATGAACGCTCTTTACTCCAGATGAACGCTCTCTACTCCATATGAACGCTCTCTACTCCAAATGAACTGTCTCTACTCCAGATGAACGCTCTCTATTCCATATGAACACGCTCTACTCCATATGAACGCTCTCTACTCCAGATGAACGCTCTCTACTCCAGATGAACGCTCTCTATTCCATATGAACGCTCTCTACTCCATATGAACGCTCTCTACTCCAGATGAACGCTCTCGACTCCAGATGAACAGTCTCTACTCCAGATGAACGCTCTCTACTCCATATGAACGCTCTCTACTCCATATGAACGCTCTCTACTCCAAATGAACTGTCTCTACTCCAGATGAACACTCTCTACTCCAGATGAACGCTCTTTACTCCAGATGAACGCTCTCTACTCCATATGAACGCTCTCTACTCCAGATGAACGCTCTCTACTCCAGATGAACGCTCTCTACTCCAGATGAACGCTCTCTACTCCATATGAACGCTCTCTACTCCAGATGAACGCTCTCTACTCCAGATGAACGCTCTTTACTCCAGATGAACGCTCTCTACTCCATATGAACGCTCTCTACTCCAAATGAACTGTCTCTACTCCAGATGAACGCTCTCTATTCCATATGAACACTCTCTACTCCATATGAACGCTCTCTACTCCAGATGAACGCTCTCTACTCCAGATGAACGCACTCTACTCCATATGAACGCTCTCTAATCCATATGAACGCTCTCTACTCCAGATGAATGCTCTCTTCTCCAGATGAACGCTCTCTACTCCAGACGAACGCTCTCTACTCCAGACGAACGCTCTCTATTCCATATGAACGCTCTCTACTCCAGATGAACGCTCTCGACTCCAGATGAACAGTCTCTACTCCAGATGAACGCTCTCAACTCCATATTAACGCTCTCTACTCCATATGAACGTCTCTACTCCAGATGAACGGTCTCTACTCCAGATGAACGCTCTCTACTCCAGATGAACGCTCTCTACTCCAGATGAACGCTCTCTACTCCAGATAAACGCTCTCTACTCCAGATGAACTGTCTCTACTCCAGATGAACGCTCTCTACTCCATATGAACGCTCTCTACTCCATATGAACGGTCTCTACTCCAGATGAACGGTCTCTACTCCAGATGAATGCTCTCTACTCCAGATGAACGCTCTCTACTCCAGATGAACGCTCTCTACTCCAGATAAACGCTCTCTACTCCAGATGAACACTCTCTACTCCAGATGAACACTCTCATCTCCATATGAACGGTCTCTACTCCATATGAACGGTCTCTACTCCAGATGAACGCTCTCTACTCCAGATGAACACTCTCTACTCCAGATGAACACTCTCTACTCCATATGAACAGTCTCTACTCCAGATGAACGCTCTCTACTCCATATGAACGCTCTCTACTCCAGATGAACGCTCTCTACTCCAGATGAATGCTCTCTACTCCAGATGAACACTCTCTACTCCAGATGAACGCTCTCTACTCCATATGAACGCTCTCTACTCCAGATGAACGCTCTCTACTCCAGATGAACGCTCTCTACTCCATATGAACGCTCTCTAATCCATATGAACGCTCTCTACTCCAGATGAATGCTCTCTTCTCCAGATGAACGCTCTCTACTCCATATGAACGTCTCTACTCCATATGAACGCTCTCTACTCCAGATGAATGCTCTCTTCTCCAGATGAACGCTCTTTACTCCAGATGAACGCTCTCTACTCCATATGAACGCTCTCTACTCCAAATGAACTGTCTCTACTCCAGATGAACGCTCTCTACTCCAGATGAACGTCTCTACTCCAGATGAACGCTCTCTTCTCCATATGAACGCTCTCTACTCCAGATGAACGCTCTCTACTCCATATGAACGCTCTCTACTCCAGATGAACGCTCTCTACCCCAGATGAACCCTCTCTACTCCAGATAAACGCTCTCTACTCCAGATGAACTGTCTCTACTCCAGATGAACGCTCTCTACTCCAGATGAATGCTCTCTACTCCATATGAACGCTCTCTACTCCAGATGAACGCTCTCTACTCCAGATGAACGCTCTCTACTCCAGATAAACGCTCTCTACTCCAGATAAACGCTCTCTACTCCAGATGAACTGTCTCTACTCCAGATGAACGCTCTCTACTCCAGATGAATGCTCTCTACTCCATATGAACGCTCTCAACTCCAGATGAACGCTCTCTACTCCAGATGAACGCTCTCTACTCCAGATAAACGCTCTCTACTCCAGATGAACGCTCTCTACTCCAGATGAACGCTCTCTACCCCAGATGAACCCTCTCTACTCCAGATAAACGCTCTCTACTCCAGATGAACTGTCTCTACTCCAGATGAACGCTCTCTACTCCATATGAACGCTCTCTAATCCATATGAACGCTCTCTACTCCAGATGAATGCTTTCTTCTCCAGATGAACGCTCTCTACTCCATATGAACGTCTCTACTCCATATGAACGCTCTCTACTCCAGATGAATGCTCTCTTCTCCAGATGAACGCTCTTTACTCCAGATGAACGCTCTCTACTCCATATGAACGCTCTCTACTCCAAATGAACTGTCTCTACTCCAGATGAACGCTCTCTACTCCAGATGAACGTCTCTACTCCAGATGAACGCTCTCTTCTCCATATGAACGCTCTCTACTCCAGATGAACGCTCTCTACTCCATATGAACGCTCTCTACTCCAGATGAACGCTCTCTACCCCAGATGAACCCTCTCTACTCCAGATAAACGCTCTCTACTCCAGATGAACTGTCTTTACTCCAGATGAACGCTCTCTACTCCAGATGAATGCTCTCTACTCCATATGAACGCTCTCTACTCCAGATGAACGCTCTCTACTCCAGATGAACGCTCTCTACTCCAGATAAACGCTCTCTACTCCAGATGAACGCTCTCTACTCCAGATGAACACTCTCTAATCCAGATGAACACTCTCTACTCCATATGAACGGTCTCTACTCCATATGAACATTCTCTACTCCAGATGAACGCTCTTTACTCCAGATGAACGCTCTCTACTCCATATGAACGCTCTCTACTCCAAATGAACTGTCTCTACTCCAGATGAACGCTCTCTATTCCATATGAACACGCTCTACTCCATATGAACGCTCTCTACTCCAGATGAACGCTCTCTACTCCAGATGAATGCTCTCTATTCCATATGAACGCTCTCTACTCCATATGAACGCTCTCTACTCCAGATGAACGCTCTCGACTCCAGATGAACAGTCTCTACTCCAGATGAACGCTCTCTACTCCATATGAACGCTCTCTACTCCATATGAACGCTCTCTACTCCAAATGAACTGTCTCTACTCCAGATGAACGCTCTCTACTCCAGATGAACGCTCTTTACTCCAGATGAACGCTCTCTACTCCATATGAACGCTCTCTACTCCAGATGAACGCTCTCTACTCCAGATGAACGCTCTCTACTCCAGATGAACGCTCTCTACTCCATATGAACGCTCTCTACTCCAGATGAACGCTCTTTACTCCAGATGAACGCTCTCTACTCCAGATGAACGCTCTCTATTCCATATGAACACTCTCTACTCCATATGAACGCTCTCTACTCCAGATGAACGCTCTCTACTCCAGATGAACGCACTCTACTCCATATGAACGCTCTCTAATCCATATGAACGCTCTCTACTCCAGATGAATGCTCTCTTCTCCAGATGAACGCTCTCTACTCCAGACGAACGCTCTCTACTCCAGACGAACGCTCTCTATTCCATATGAACGCTCTCTACTCCAGATGAACGCTCTCGACTCCAGATGAACAGTCTCTACTCCAGATGAACGCTCTCAACTCCATATTAACGCTCTCTACTCCATATGAACGTCTCTACTCCAGATGAACGGTCTCTACTCCAGATGAACGCTCTCTACTCCAGATGAACGCTCTCTACTCCAGATGAACGCTCTCTACTCCAGATAAACGCTCTCTACTCCAGATGAACTGTCTCTACTCCAGATGAACGCTCTCTACTCCATATGAACGCTCTCTACTCCATATGAACGGTCTCTACTCCAGATGAACGGTCTCTACTCCAGATGAATGCTCTCTACTCCAGATGAACGCTCTCTACTCCAGATGAACGCTCTCTACTCCAGATAAACGCTCTCTACTCCAGATGAACACTCTCTACTCCAGATGAACACTCTCATCTCCATATGAACGGTCTCTACTCCATATGAACGGTCTCTACTCCAGATGAACGCTCTCTACTCCAGATGAACACTCTCTACTCCAGATGAACACTCTCTACTCCATATGAACAGTCTCTACTCCAGATGAACGCTCTCTACTCCATATGAACGCTCTCTACTCCAGATGAACGCTCTCTACTCCAGATGAATGCTCTCTACTCCAGATGAACACTCTCTACTCCAGATGAACGCTCTCTACTCCATATGAACGCTCTCTACTCCAGATGAACGCTCTCTACTCCAGATGAACGCTCTCTACTCCATATGAACGCTCTCTAATCCATATGAACGCTCTCTACTCCAGATGAATGCTCTCTTCTCCAGATGAACGCTCTCTACTCCATATGAACGGTCTCTACTCCAGATGAACGGTCTCTACTCCAGATGAATACTCTCTACTCCAGATGAACGCTCTCTACTCCAGATGAACGCTCTCTACTCCAGATAAACGCTCTCTACTCCAGATGAACACTCTCTACTCCAGATGAACACTCTCATCTCCATATGAACGGTCTCTACTCCATATGAACGGTCTCTACTCCAGATGAACGCTCTCTACTCCAGATGAACACTCTCATCTCCATATGAACGGTCTCTACTCCATATGAACCCTCTCTACACCAGATAAACGCTCTCTACTCCAGATGAACTGTCTCTACTCCAGATGAACGCTCTCTACTCCAGATGAATGCTCTCTACTCCATATGAACGCTCTCTACTCCAGATGAACGCTCTCTACTCCAGATGAACGCTCTCTACTCCAGATAAACGCTCTCTACTCCAGATAAACGCTCTCTACTCCAGATGAACTGTCTCTACTCCAGATGAACGCTCTCTACTCCAGATGAATGCTCTCTACTCCATATGAACGCTCTCAACTCCAGATGAACGCTCTCTACTCCAGATGAACGCTCTCTACTCCAGATAAACGCTCTCTACTCCAGATGAACGCTCTCTACTCCAGATGAACGCTCTCTACCCCAGATGAACCCTCTCTACTCCAGATAAACGCTCTCTACTCCAGATGAACTGTCTCTACTCCAGATGAACGCTCTCTACTCCATATGAACGCTCTCTAATCCATATGAACGCTCTCTACTCCAGATGAATGCTTTCTTCTCCAGATGAACGCTCTCTACTCCATATGAACGTCTCTACTCCATATGAACGCTCTCTACTCCAGATGAATGCTCTCTTCTCCAGATGAACGCTCTTTACTCCAGATGAACGCTCTCTACTCCATATGAACGCTCTCTACTCCAAATGAACTGTCTCTACTCCAGATGAACGCTCTCTACTCCAGATGAACGTCTCTACTCCAGATGAACGCTCTCTTCTCCATATGAACGCTCTCTACTCCAGATGAACGCTCTCTACTCCATATGAACGCTCTCTACTCCAGATGAACGCTCTCTACCCCAGATGAACCCTCTCTACTCCAGATAAACGCTCTCTACTCCAGATGAACTGTCTCTACTCCAGATGAACGCTCTCTACTCCAGATGAATGCTCTCTACTCCATATGAACGCTCTCTACTCCAGATGAACGCTCTCTACTCCAGATGAACGCTCTCTACTCCAGATAAACGCTCTCTACTCCAGATGAACGCTCTCTACTCCAGATGAACACTCTCTAATCCAGATGAACACTCTCTACTCCATATGAACGGTCTCTACTCCATATGAACATTCTCTACTCCAGATGAACGCTCTTTACTCCAGATGAACGCTCTCTACTCCATATGAACGCTCTCTACTCCAAATGAACTGTCTCTACTCCAGATGAACGCTCTCTATTCCATATGAACACGCTCTACTCCATATGAACGCTCTCTACTCCAGATGAACGCTCTCTACTCCAGATGAACGCTCTCTATTCCATATGAACGCTCTCTACTCCATATGAACGCTCTCTACTCCAGATGAACGCTCTCGACTCCAGATGAACAGTCTCTACTCCAGATGAACGCTCTCTACTCCATATGAACGCTCTCTACTCCATATGAACGCTCTCTACTCCAAATGAACTGTCTCTACTCCAGATGAACGCTCTCTACTCCAGATGAACGCTCTTTACTCCAGATGAACGCTCTCTACTCCATATGAACGCTCTCTACTCCAGATGAACGCTCTCTACTCCAGATGAACGCTCTCTACTCCAGATGAACGCTCTCTACTCCATATGAACGCTCTCTACTCCAGATGAACGCTCTCTACTCCAGATGAACGCTCTTTACTCCAGATGAACGCTCTCTACTCCATATGAACGCTCTCTACTCCAAATGAACTGTCTCTACTCCAGATGAACGCTCTCTATTCCATATGAACACTCTCTACTCCATATGAACGCTCTCTACTCCAGATGAACGCTCTCTACTCCAGATGAACGCACTCTACTCCATATGAACGCTCTCTAATCCATATGAACGCTCTCTACTCCAGATGAATGCTCTCTTCTCCAGATGAACGCTCTCTACTCCAGACGAACGCTCTCTACTCCAGACGAACGCTCTCTATTCCATATGAACGCTCTCTACTCCAGATGAACGCTCTCGACTCCAGATGAACAGTCTCTACTCCAGATGAACGCTCTCAACTCCATATTAACGCTCTCTACTCCATATGAACGTCTCTACTCCAGATGAACGGTCTCTACTCCAGATGAACGCTCTCTACTCCAGATGAACGCTTTCTACTCCAGATGAACGCTCTCTACTCCAGATAAACGCTCTCTACTCCAGATGAACTGTCTCTACTCCAGATGAACGCTCTCTACTCCATATGAACGCTCTCTACTCCATATGAACGGTCTCTACTCCAGATGAACGGTCTCTACTCCAGATGAATGCTCTCTACTCCAGATGAACGCTCTCTACTCCAGATGAACGCTCTCTACTCCAGATAAACGCTCTCTACTCCAGATGAACACTCTCTACTCCAGATGAACACTCTCATCTCCATATGAACGGTCTCTACTCCATATGAACGGTCTCTACTCCAGATGAACGCTCTCTACTCCAGATGAACACTCTCTACTCCAGATGAACACTCTCTACTCCATATGAACAGTCTCTACTCCAGATGAACGCTCTCTACTCCATATGAACGCTCTCTACTCCAGATGAACGCTCTCTACTCCAGATGAATGCTCTCTACTCCAGATGAACACTCTCTACTCCAGATGAACGCTCTCTACTCCATATGAACGCTCTCTACTCCAGATGAACGCTCTCTACTCCAGATGAACGCTCTCTACTCCATATGAACGCTCTCTAATCCATATGAACGCTCTCTACTCCAGATGAATGCTCTCTTCTCCAGATGAACGCTCTCTACTCCATATGAACGTCTCTACTCCATATGAACGCTCTCTACTCCAGATGAATGCTCTCTTCTCCAGATGAACGCTCTTTACTCCAGATGAACGCTCTCTACTCCATATGAACGCTCTCTACTCCAAATGAACTGTCTCTACTCCAGATGAACGCTCTCTACTCCAGATGAACGTCTCTACTCCAGATGAACGCTCTCTTCTCCATATGAACGCTCTCTACTCCAGATGAACGCTCTCTACTCCATATGAACGCTCTCTACTCCAGATGAACGCTCTCTACCCCAGATGAACCCTCTCTACTCCAGATAAACGCTCTCTACTCCAGATGAACTGTCTCTACTCCAGATGAACGCTCTCTACTCCAGATGAATGCTCTCTACTCCATATGAACGCTCTCTACTCCAGATGAACGCTCTCTACTCCAGATGAACGCTCTCTACTCCAGATAAACGCTCTCTACTCCAGATGAACGCTCTCTACTCCATATGAACGCTCTCTACTCCAGATGAACGCTCTCTACTCCAGATGAACGCTCTCTACTCCATATGAACGCTCTCTAATCCATATGAACGCTCTCTACTCCAGATGAATGCTCTCTTCTCCAGATGAACGCTCTCTACTCCATATGAACGGTCTCTACTCCAGATGAACGGTCTCTACTCCAGATGAATACTCTCTACTCCAGATGAACGCTCTCTACTCCAGATGAACGCTCTCTACTCCAGATAAACGCTCTCTACTCCAGATGAACACTCTCTACTCCAGATGAACACTCTCATCTCCATATGAACGGTCTCTACTCCATATGAACGGTCTCTACTCCAGATGAACGCTCTCTACTCCAGATGAACACTCTCATCTCCATATGAACGGTCTCTACTCCATATGAACCCTCTCTACTCCAGATAAACGCTCTCTACTCCAGATGAACTGTCTCTACTCCAGATGAACGCTCTCTACTCCAGATGAATGCTCTCTACTCCATATGAACGCTCTCTACTCCAGATGAACGCTCTCTACTCCAGATAAACGCTCTCTACTCCAGATGAACTGTCTCTACTCCAGATGAACGCTCTCTACTCCATATGAACGCTCTCTAATCCATATGAACGCTCTCTACTCCAGATGAATGCTTTCTTCTCCAGATGAACGCTCTCTACTCCATATGAACGTCTCTACTCCATATGAACGCTCTCTACTCCAGATGAATGCTCTCTTCTCCAGATGAACGCTCTTTACTCCAGATGAACGCTCTCTACTCCATATGAACGCTCTCTACTCCAAATGAACTGTCTCTACTCCAGATGAACGCTCTCTACTCCAGATGAACGTCTCTACTCCAGATGAACGCTCTCTTCTCCATATGAACGCTCTCTACTCCAGATGAACGCTCTCTACTCCATATGAACGCTCTCTACTCCAGATGAACGCTCTCTACCCCAGATGAACCCTCTCTACTCCAGATAAACGCTCTCTACTCCAGATGAACTGTCTCTACTCCAGATGAACGCTCTCTACTCCAGATGAATGCTCTCTACTCCATATGAACGCTCTCTACTCCAGATGAACGCTCTCTACTCCAGATGAACGCTCTCTACTCCAGATAAACGCTCTCTACTCCAGATGAACGCTCTCTACTCCAGATGAACACTCTCTAATCCAGATGAACACTCTCTACTCCATATGAACGGTCTCTACTCCATATGAACATTCTCTACTCCAGATGAACGCTCTTTACTCCAGATGAACGCTCTCTACTCCATATGAACGCTCTCTACTCCAAATGAACTGTCTCTACTCCAGATGAACGCTCTCTATTCCATATGAACACGCTCTACTCCATATGAACGCTCTCTACTCCAGATGAACGCTCTCTACTCCAGATGAACGCTCTCTATTCCATATGAACGCTCTCTACTCCATATGAACGCTCTCTACTCCAGATGAACGCTCTCGACTCCAGATGAACAGTCTCTACTCCAGATGAACGCTCTCTACTCCATATGAACGCTCTCTACTCCATATGAACGCTCTCTACTCCAAATGAACTGTCTCTACTCCAGATGAACGCTCTCTACTCCAGATGAACGCTCTTTACTCCAGATGAACGCTCTCTACTCCATATGAACGCTCTCTACTCCAGATGAACGCTCTCTACTCCAGATGAACGCTCTCTACTCCAGATGAACGCTCTCTACTCCATATGAACGCTCTCTACTCCAGATGAACGCTCTCTACTCCAGATGAACGCTCTTTACTCCAGATGAACGCTCTCTACTCCATATGAACGCTCTCTACTCCAAATGAACTGTCTCTACTCCAGATGAACGCTCTCTATTCCATATGAACACTCTCTACTCCATATGAACGCTCTCTACTCCAGATGAACGCTCTCTACTCCAGATGAACGCACTCTACTCCATATGAACGCTCTCTAATCCATATGAACGCTCTCTACTCCAGATGAATGCTCTCTTCTCCAGATGAACGCTCTCTACTCCAGACGAACGCTCTCTACTCCAGACGAACGCTCTCTATTCCATATGAACGCTCTCTACTCCAGATGAACGCTCTCGACTCCAGATGAACAGTCTCTACTCCAGATGAACGCTCTCAACTCCATATTAACGCTCTCTACTCCATATGAACGTCTCTACTCCAGATGAACGGTCTCTACTCCAGATGAACGCTCTCTACTCCAGATGAACGCTCTCTACTCCAGATGAACGCTCTCTACTCCAGATAAACGCTCTCTACTCCAGATGAACTGTCTCTACTCCAGATGAACGCTCTCTACTCCATATGAACGCTCTCTACTCCATATGAACGGTCTCTACTCCAGATGAACGGTCTCTACTCCAGATGAATGCTCTCTACTCCAGATGAACGCTCTCTACTCCAGATGAACGCTCTCTACTCCAGATAAACGCTCTCTACTCCAGATGAACACTCTCTACTCCAGATGAACACTCTCATCTCCATATGAACGGTCTCTACTCCATATGAACGGTCTCTACTCCAGATGAACGCTCTCTACTCCAGATGAACACTCTCTACTCCAGATGAACACTCTCTACTCCATATGAACAGTCTCTACTCCAGATGAACGCTCTCTACTCCATATGAACGCTCTCTACTCCAGATGAACGCTCTCTACTCCAGATGAATGCTCTCTACTCCAGATGAACACTCTCTACTCCAGATGAACGCTCTCTACTCCATATGAACGCTCTCTACTCCAGATGAACGCTCTCTACTCCAGATGAACGCTCTCTACTCCATATGAACGCTCTCTAATCCATATGAACGCTCTCTACTCCAGATGAATGCTCTCTTCTCCAGATGAACGCTCTCTACTCCATATGAACGTCTCTACTCCATATGAACGCTCTCTACTCCAGATGAATGCTCTCTTCTCCAGATGAACGCTCTTTACTCCAGATGAACGCTCTCTACTCCATATGAACGCTCTCTACTCCAAATGAACTGTCTCTACTCCAGATGAACGCTCTCTACTCCAGATGAACGTCTCTACTCCAGATGAACGCTCTCTTCACCATATGAACGCTCTCTACTCCAGATGAACGCTCTCTACTCCATATGAACGCTCTCTACTCCAGATGAACGCTCTCTACCCCAGATGAACCCTCTCTACTCCAGATAAACGCTCTCTACTCCAGATGAACTGTCTCTACTCCAGATGAACGCTCTCTACTCCAGATGAATGCTCTCTACTCCATATGAACGCTCTCTACTCCAGATGAACGCTCTCTACTCCAGATGAACGCTCTCTACTCCAGATAAACGCTCTCTACTCCAGATGAACGCTCTCTACTCCAGATGAACACTCTCTACTCCAGATGAACACTCTCTACTCCATATGAACGGTCTCTACTCCATATGAACATTCTCTACTCCAGATGAACGCTCTTTACTCCAGATGAACGCTCTCTACTCCATATGAACGCTCTCTACTCCAAATGAACGCTCTCTATTCCATATGAACACGCTCTACTCCATATGAACGCTCTCTACTCCAGATGAACGCTCTCTACTCCAGATGAACGCTCTCTATTCCATATGAACGCTCTCTACTCCATATGAACGCTCTCTACTCCAGATGAACGCTCTTGACTCCAGATGAACAGTCTCTACTCCAGATGAACGCTCTTTACTCCAGATGAACGCTCTCTACTCCATATGAACGCTCTCTACTCCAAATGAACTGTCTCTACTCCAGATGAACGCTCTCTATTCCATATGAACACTCTCTACTCCATATGAACACTCTCTACTCCAGATGAACGCTCTCTACTCCAGATGAACGCACTCTACTCCATATGAACGCTCTCTAATCCATATGAACGCTCTCTACTCCAGATGAATGCTCTCTTCTCCAGATGAACGCTCTCTACTCCAGACGAACGCTCTCTACTCCAGACGAACGCTCTCTATTCCATATGAACGCTCTCTACTCCAGATGAACGCTCTCGACTCCAGATGAACAGTCTCTACTCCAGATGAACGCTCTCAACTCCATATTAACGCTCTCTACTCCATATGAACGTCTCTACTCCAGATGAACGGTCTCTACTCCAGATGAACGCTCTCTACTCCAGATGAACGCTCTCTACTCCAGATGAACGCTCTCTACTCCAGATAAACGCTCTCTACTCCAGATGAACTGTCTCTACTCCAGATGAACGCTCTCTACTCCATATGAACGCTCTCTACTCCATATGAACGGTCTCTACTCCAGATGAACGGTCTCTACTCCAGATGAATGCTCTCTACTCCAGATGAACGCTCTCTACTCCAGATGAACGCTCTCTACTCCAGATAAACGCTCTCTACTCCAGATGAACGCTCTCTACTCCATATGAACGCTCTCTACTCCAAATGAACTGTCTCTACTCCAGATGAACGATCTCTATTCCATATGAACACTCTCTACTCCATATGAACGCTCTCTACTCCAGATGAACGCTCTCTACTCCAGATGAACGCACTCTACTCCATATGAACGCTCTCTAATCCATATGAACGCTCTCTACTCCAGATGAATGCTCTCTTCTCCAGATGAACGCTCTCTACTCCAGACGAACGCTCTCTACTCCAGACGAACGCTCTCTATTCCATATGAACGCTCTCTACTCCAGATGAACGCTCTCGACTCCAGATGAACAGTCTCTACTCCAGATGAACGCTCTCAACTCCATATTAACGCTCTCTACTCCATATGAACGTCTCTACTCCAGATGAACGGTCTCTACTCCAGATGAACGCTCTCTACTCCAGATGAACGCTCTCTACTCCAGATGAACGCTCTCTACTACAGATAAACGCTCTCTACTCCATATGAACGCTCTCTACTCCATATGAACGGTCTCTACTCCAGATGAACGGTCTCTACTCCAGATGAATGCTCTCTACTCCAGATGAACGCTCTCTACTCCAGATGAACGCTCTCTACTCCAGATAAACGCTCTCTACTCCAGATGAACTGTCTCTACTCCAGATGAACGCTCTCTACTCCATATGAACGCTCTCTACTCCATATGAACGCTCTCTACTCCAAATGAACTGTCTCTACTCCAGATGAACGCTCTCTACTCCATATGAACGCTCTCTACTCCAGATGAACGCTCTCGACTCCAGATGAACGCTCTCTACTCCAGATAAACGCTCTCTACTCCAGATGAACTGTCTCTACTCCAGATGAACGCTCTCTACTCCATATGAACGCTCTCTACTCCATATGAACGCTCTCTACTCCATATGAACGTCTCTACTCCAGATGAACGGTCTCTACTCCAGATGAACGCTCTCTACTCCAGATGAACGCTCTCTACTCCAGATGAACGCTCTCTACTCCAGATAAACGCTCTCTACTCCAGATGAACTGTCTCTACTCCAGATGAACGCTCTCTACTCCATATGAACGCTCTCTACTCCATATGAACGGTCTCTACTCCAGATGAACGGTCTCTACTCCAGATGAATGCTCTCTACTCCAGATGAACGCTCTCTACTCCAGATAAACGCTCTCTACTCCAGATGAACTGTCTCTACTCCAGATGAACGCTCTCTACTCCATATGAACGCTCTCTACTCCATATGAACGCTCTCTACTCCAAATGAACTGTCTCTACTCCAGATGAACGCTCTCTACTCCATATGAACGCTCTCTACTCCAGATGAACTTTCTCTACTCCAGATGAACGCTCTCTACTCCAGATGAATGCTCTCTACTCCATATGAACGGTCTCTACTCCAGATGAACGCTCTCTACTCCATATGAACGGTCTCTACTCCATATGAACGGTCTCTACTCCAGATGAACGCTCTCTACTCCAGATGAACACTCTCTACTCCATATGAACAGTCTCTACTCCAGATGAACGCTCTCTACTCCATATGAACGCTCTTTACTCCAGATGAACGCTCTCTACTCCATATGAACGCTCTCTACTCCAAATGAACTGTCTCTACTCCAGATGAACGCTCTCTACTCCAGATGAACGTCTCTACTCCAGATGAACGCTCTCTTCTCCATATGAACGCTCTCTACTCCAGATGAACGCTCTCTACTCCATATGAACGCTCTCTACTCCAGATGAACGCTCTCTACCCCAGATGAACCCTCTCTACTCCAGATAAACGCTCTCTACTCCAGATGAACTGTCTCTACTCCAGATGAACGCTCTCTACTCCAGATGAATGCTCTCTACTCCATATGAACGCTCTCTACTCCAGATGAACGCTCTCTACTCCAGATGAACGCTCTCTACTCCAGATAAACGCTCTCTACTCCAAATGAACGCTCTCTACTCCAGATGAACACTCTCTAATCCAGATGAACACTCTCTACTCCATATGAACGCTCTCTACTCCAAATGAACTGTCTCTACTCCAGATGAACGCTCTCTATTCCATATGAACACTCTCTACTCCATATGAACGCTCTCTACTCCAGATGAACGCTCTCTACTCCAGATGAACGCACTCTACTCCATATGAACGCTCTCTAATCCATATGAACGCTCTCTACTCCAGATGAATGCTCTCTTCTCCAGATGAACGCTCTCTACTCCAGACGAACGCTCTCTACTCCAGACGAACGCTCTCTATTCCATATGAACGCTCTCTACTCCAGATGAACGCTCTCGACTCCAGATGAACAGTCTCTACTCCAGATGAACGCTCTCAACTCCATATTAACGCTCTCTACTCCATATGAACGTCTCTACTCCAGATGAACGGTCTCTACTCCAGATGAACGCTCTCTACTCCAGATGAACGCTCTCTACTCCAGATGAACGCTCTCTACTCCAGATAAACGCTCTCTACTCCAGATGAACGCTCTCTACTCCATATGAACGGTCTCTACTCCATATGAACGGTCTCTACTCCAGATGAACGCTCTCTACTCCAGATGAACACTCTCTACTCCAGATGAACACTCTCTACTCCATATGAACAGTCTCTACTCCAGATGAACGCTCTCTACTCCATATGAACGCTCTCTACTCCAAATGAACTGTCTCTACTCCAGATGAACGCTCTCTACTCCAGATGAACGTCTCTACTCCAGATGAACGCTCTCTTCTCCATATGAACGCTCTCTACTCCAGATGAACGCTCTCTACTCCATATGAACGCTCTCTACTCCAGATGAACGCTCTCTACCCCAGATGAACCCTCTCTACTCCAGATAAACGCTCTCTACTCCAGATGAACTGTCTCTACTCCAGATGAACGCTCTCTACTCCAGATGAATGCTCTCTACTCCATATGAACGCTCTCTACTCCAGATGAACGCTCTCTACTCCAGATGAACGCTCTCTACTCCAGATAAACGCTCTCTACTCCAGATGAACGCTCTCTACTCCAGATGAACACTCTCTAATCCAGATGAACACTCTCTACTCCATATGAACGGTCTCTACTCCATATGAACATTCTCTACTCCAGATGAACGCTCTTTACTCCAGATGAACGCTCTCTACTCCATATGAACGCTCTCTACTCCAAATGAACTGTCTCTACTCCAGATGAACGCTCTCTATTCCATATGAACACGCTCTACTCCATATGAACGCTCTCTACTCCAGATGAACGCTCTCTACTCCAGATGAACGCTCTCTATTCCATATGAACGCTCTCTACTCCATATGAACGCTCTCTACTCCAGATGAACGCTCTCGACTCCAGATGAACAGTCTCTACTCCAGATGAACGCTCTCTACTCCATATGAACGCTCTCTACTCCATATGAACGCTCTCTACTCCAAATGAACTGTCTCTACTCCAGATGAACGCTCTCTACTCCAGATGAACGCTCT
The DNA here is from genome assembly GCF_026437365.1 of Eucyclogobius newberryi. Lineage (NCBI taxonomy): Eukaryota > Metazoa > Chordata > Actinopteri > Gobiiformes > Gobiidae > Eucyclogobius > Eucyclogobius newberryi. The sequence continues at coordinate 7,176,165 of NW_027316167.1, forward strand.
TTACTCCAGATGAACGCTCTCTACTCCATATGAACGCTCTCTACTCCAGATGAACGCTCTCTACTCCAGATGAACGCTCTCTACTCCAGATGAACGCTCTCTACTCCATATGAACGCTCTCTACTCCAGATGAACGCTCTCTACTCCAGATGAACGCTCTTTACTCCAGATGAACGCTCTCTACTCCATATGAACGCTCTCTACTCCAAATGAACTGTCTCTACTCCAGATGAACGCTCTCTATTCCATATGAACACTCTCTACTCCATATGAACGCTCTCTACTCCAGATGAACGCTCTCTACTCCAGATGAACGCACTCTACTCCATATGAACGCTCTCTAATCCATATGAACGCTCTCTACTCCAGATGAATGCTCTCTTCTCCAGATGAACGCTCTCTACTCCAGACGAACGCTCTCTACTCCAGACGAACGCTCTCTATTCCATATGAACGCTCTCTACTCCAGATGAACGCTCTTGACTCCAGATGAACAGTCTCTACTCCAGATGAACGCTCTCAACTCCATATTAACGCTCTCTACTCCATATGAACGTCTCTACTCCAGATGAACGGTCTCTACTCCAGATGAACGCTCTCTACTCCAGATGAACGCTCTCTACTCCAGATGAACGCTCTCTACTCCATATGAACGCTCTCTACTCCAAATGAACTGTCTCTACTCCAGATGAACGCTCTCTACTCCAGATGAACGCTCTTTACTCCAGATGAACGCTCTCTACTCCATATGAACGCTCTCTACTCCAGATGAACGCTCTCTACTCCAGATGAACGCTCTCTACTCCAGATGAACGCTCTCTACTCCATATGAACGCTCTCTACTCCAGATGAACGCTCTCTACTCCAGATGAACGCTCTTTACTCCAGATGAACGCTCTCTACTCCATATGAACGCTCTCTACTCCAAATGAACTGTCTCTACTCCAGATGAACGCTCTCTATTCCATATGAACACTCTCTACTCCATATGAACGCTCTCTACTCCAGATGAACGCTCTCTACTCCAGATGAACGCACTCTACTCCATATGAACGCTCTCTAATCCATATGAACGCTCTCTACTCCAGATGAATGCTCTCTTCTCCAGATGAACGCTCTCTACTCCAGACGAACGCTCTCTACTCCAGACGAACGCTCTCTATTCCATATGAACGCTCTCTACTCCAGATGAACGCTCTCGACTCCAGATGAACAGTCTCTACTCCAGATGAACGCTCTCAACTCCATATTAACGCTCTCTACTCCATATGAACGTCTCTACTCCAGATGAACGGTCTCTACTCCAGATGAACGCTCTCTAATCCAGATGAACGCTCTCTACTCCAGATGAACGCTCTCTACTCCATATGAACGCTCTCTACTCCATATGAACGGTCTCTACTCCAGATGAACGGTCTCTACTCCAGATGAATGCTCTCTACTCCAGATGAACGCTCTCTACTCCAGATGAACGCTCTCTACTCCAGATAAACGCTCTCTACTCCAGATGAACACTCTCTACTCCAGATGAACACTCTCATCTCCATATGAACGGTCTCTACTCCATATGAACGGTCTCTACTCCAGATGAACGCTCTCTACTCCAGATGAACACTCTCTACTCCAGATGAACACTCTCTACTCCATATGAACAGTCTCTACTCCAGATGAACGCTCTCTACTCCATATGAACGCTCTCTACTCCAGATGAACGCTCTCTACTCCAGATGAATGCTCTCTACTCCAGATGAACACTCTCTACTCCAGATGAACGCTCTCTACTCCATATGAACGCTCTCTACTCCAGATGAACGCTCTCTACTCCAGATGAACGCTCTCTACTCCATATGAACGCTCTCTAATCCATATGAACGCTCTCTACTCCAGATGAATGCTCTCTTCTCCAGATGAACGCTCTCTACTCCATATGAACGTCTCTACTCCATATGAACGCTCTCTACTCCAGATGAATGCTCTCTTCTCCAGATGAACGCTCTTTACTCCAGATGAACGCTCTCTACTCCATATGAACGCTCTCTACTCCAAATGAACTGTCTCTACTCCAGATGAACGCTCTCTACTCCAGATGAACGTCTCTACTCCAGATGAACGCTCTCTTCTCCATATGAACGCTCTCTACTCCAGATGAACGCTCTCTACTCCATATGAACGCTCTCTACTCCAGATGAACGCTCTCTACCCCAGATGAACCCTCTCTATTCCATATGAACACTCTCTACTCCATATGAACGCTCTCTACTCCAGATGAACGCTCTCTACTCCAGATGAACGCACTCTACTCCATATGAACGCTCTCTAATCCATATGAACGCTCTCTACTCCAGATGAATGCTCTCTTCTCCAGATGAACGCTCTCTACTCCAGACGAACGCTCTCTACTCCAGACGAACGCTCTCTATTCCATATGAACGCTCTCTACTCCAGATGAACGCTCTCGACTCCAGATGAACAGTCTCTACTCCAGATGAACGCTCTCAACTCCATATTAACGCTCTCTACTCCATATGAACGTCTCTACTCCAGATGAACGGTCTCTACTCCAGATGAACGCTCTCTACTCCAGATGAACGCTCTCTACTCCAGATGAACGCTCTCTACTCCAGATAAACGCTCTCTACTCCAGATGAACTGTCTCTACTCCAGATGAACGCTCTCTACTCCATATGAACGCTCTCTACTCCATATGAACGGTCTCTACTCCAGATGAACGGTCTCTACTCCAGATGAATGCTCTCTACTCCAGATGAACGCTCTCTACTCCAGATGAACGCTCTCTACTCCAGATAAACGCTCTCTACTCCAGATGAACACTCTCTACTCCATATGAACGCTCTCTACTCCAAATGAACTGTCTCTACTCCAGATGAACGCTCTCTATTCCATATGAACACTCTCTACTCCATATGAACGCTCTCTACTCCAGATGAACGCTCTCTACTCCAGATGAACGCACTCTACTCCATATGAACGCTCTCTAATCCATATGAACGCTCTCTACTCCAGATGAATGCTCTCTTCTCCAGATGAACGCTCTCTACTCCAGACGAACGCTCTCTACTCCAGACGAACGCTCTCTATTCCATATGAACGCTCTCTACTCCAGATGAACGCTCTCGACTCCAGATGAACAGTCTATACTCCAGATGAACGCTCTCAACTCCATATTAACGCTCTCTACTCCATATGAACGTCTCTACTCCAGATGAACGGTCTCTACTCCAGATGAACGCTCTCTACTCCAGATGAACGCTCTCTACTCCAGATGAACGCTCTCTACTCCAGATAAACGCTCTCTACTCCAGATGAACTGTCTCTACTCCAGATGAACGCTCTCTACTCCATATGAACGCTCTCTACTCCATATGAACGGTCTCTACTCCAGATGAACGGTCTCTACTCCAGATGAATGCTCTCTACTCCAGATGAACGCTCTCTACTCCAGATGAACGCTCTCTACTCCAGATAAACGCTCTCTACTCCAGATGAACTGTCTCTACTCCAGATGAACGCTCTCTACTCCATATGAACGCTCTCTACTCCATATGAACGCTCTCTACTCCAAATGAACTGTCTCTACTCCAGATGAACGCTCTCTACTCCATATGAACGCTCTCTACTCCAGATGAACGCTCTCGACTCCAGATGAACGCTCTCTACTCCAGATAAACGCTCTCTACTCCAGATGAACTGTCTCTACTCCAGATGAACGCTCTCTACTCCATATGAACGCTCTCTACTCCATATGAACGCTCTCTACTCCAAATGAACTGTCTCTACTCCAGATGAACGCTCTCTACTCCATATGAACGCTCTCTACTCCATATGAACGCTCTCTACTCCAGATGAACGCTCTCTACTCCAGATGAATGCTCTCTAATCCAGATGAACGCTCTCTACTCCAGATGAACGCTCTCTACTCCAGATGAACGCTCTCTACTCCAGATAAACGCTCTCTACTCCAGATGAACTGTCTCTACTCCAGATGAACGCTCTCTACTCCATATGAACGCTCTCTACTCCATATGAACGCTCTCTACTCCAAATGAACTGTCTCTACTCCAGATGAACGCTCTCTACTCCATATGAACGCTCTCTACTCCAGATGAACTTTCTCTACTCCAGATGAACGCTCTCTACTCCAGATGAATGCTCTCTACTCCATATGAACGCTCTCTACTCCAGATGAACGCTCTCTACTCCATATGAACGGTCTCTACTCCATATGAACGGTCTCTACTCCAGATGAACGCTCTCTACTCCAGATGAACACTCTCTACTCCAGATGAACACTCTCTACTCCATATGAACAGTCTCTACTCCAGATGAACGCTCTCTACTCCATATGAACGCTCTCTACTCCAGATGAACGCTCTCTACTCCAGATGAATGCTCTCTACTCCAGATGAACACTCTCTACTCCAGATGAACGCTCTCTACTCCATATGAACGCTCTCTACTCCAGATGAACGCTCTCTACTCCAGATGAACGCTCTCTACTCCATATGAACGCTCGATAATCCATATGAACGCTCTCTACTCAAGATGAATGCTCTCTTCTCCAGATGAACGCTCTCTACTCCATATGAACGTCTCTACTCCATATGAACGCTCTCTACTCCATATGAATGCTCTCTTCTCCAGATGAACGCTCTTTACTCCAGATGAACGCTCTCTACTCCATATGAACGCTCTCTACTCCAAATGAACTGTCTCTACTCCAGATGAACGCTCTCTATTCCATATGAACACTCTCTACTCCATATGAACGCTCTCTACTCCAGATGAACGCTCTTTACTCCAGATGAACGCTCTCCATTCCATATGAACGCTCTCTACTCCATATGAACGCTCTCTACTCCAGATGAACGCTCTCGACTCCAGATGAACAGTCTCTACTCCAGATGAACGCTCTCTACTCCATATGAACGCTCTCTACTCCATATGAACGCTCTCTACTCCAAATGAACTGTCTCTACTCCAGATGAAAGCTCTCTACTCCATATGAACGCTCTCTACTCCAGATGAACGCTCTCGACTCCAGATGAACACTCTCTACTCCATATGAACGCTCTCTACTCCAGATGAACGCTCTCTACTCCAGATGAATGCTCTCTACTCCAGATGAACGCTCTCTACTCCAGATGAACGTCTCTACTCCAGATGAACGCTCTCTTCTCAAGATGAACGTTCTCTACTCCAGATGAACGCTCTCTACTCCAGATGAACGTCTCTACTCCAGATGAACGCTCTCTTCTCCATATGAACGCTCTCTACTCCAGATGAACGCTCTCTACTCCATATGAACGCTCTCTACTCCAGATGAACGCTCTCTACTCCAGATGAACGCTCTCTACTCCAGATAAACGCTCTCTACTCCAGATGAACTGTCTCTACTCCAGATGAACGCTCTCTACTCCAGATGAATGCTCTCTACTCCATATGAACGCTCTCTACTCCAGATGAACGCTCTCTACTCCAGATGAACGCTCTCTACTCCAGATAAACGCTCTCTACTCCAGATGAACTGTCTCTACTCCAGATGAACGCTCTGTACTCCAGATGAACGCTCTGTACTCCAGATGAACACTCTCTACTCCAGATGAACACTCTCTACTCCATATGAACGGTCTCTACTCCATATGAACGGTCTCTACTCCAGATGAACGCTCTCTACTCCAGATGAACACTCTCTACTCCAGATGAACACTCTCTACTCCATATGAACAGTCTCTACTCCAGATGAACGCGCTCTACTCCAGATGAACGCTCTCGACTCCAGATGAACGCTCTCTACTCCATATGAACGCTCTCTACTCCAGATGAACGCTCTCTACTCCAGATGAACGCTCTCTACTCCAGATGAACGCTCTCTACTCCAGATGAACGTTCTCTACTCCAGATGAACGCTCTCTACTCCAGATGAACGTCTCTACTCCAGATGAACGCTCTCTTCTCCATATGAACGCTCCCTACTCCAGATGAACGCTCTCTACTCCATATGAACGCTCTCTACTCCAGATGAACGCTCTCTACTCCAGATGAACGCTCTCTACTCCAGATAAACGCTCTCTACTCCAGATGAACTGTCTCTACTCCAGATGAACGCTCTCTACTCCAGATGAATGCTCTCTACTCCATATGAACGCTCTCTACTCCAGATGAACGCTCTCTACTCCAGATGAACGCTCTCTTCTCCATATGAACGCTCTCTACTCCAGATGAACGCTCTCTACTCCATATGAACGCTCTCTACTCCAGATGAACGCTCTCTACCTCAGATGAACCCTCTCTACTCCAGATAAACGCTCTCTACTCCAGATGAACTGTCTCTACTCCAGATGAACGCTCTCTACTCCAGATGAATGCTCTCTACTCCATATGAACGCTCTCTACTCCAGATGAACGCTCTCTACTCCAGATGAACGCTCTCTACTCCAGATAAACGCTCTCTACTCCAGATGAACTGTCTCTACTCCAGATGAACAGTCTCTACTCCATATGAACGGTCTCTACTCCATATGAACGGTCTCTACTCCAGATGAACACTCTCTACTCCAGATGAACGCACTCTACTCCATATGAACGCTCTCTAATCCATATGAACGCTCTCTACTCCAGATGAATGCTCTCTTCTCCAGATGAACGCTCTCTACTCCAGACGAACGCTCTCTACTCCAGACGAACGCTCTCTATTCCATATGAACGCTCTCTACTCCAGATGAACGCTCTCGACTCCAGATGAACAGTCTCTACTCCAGATGAACGCTCTCAACTCCATATTAACGCTCTCTACTCCATATGAACGTCTCTACTCCAGATGAACGGTCTCTACTCCAGATGAACGCTCTCTACTCCAGATGAACGCTCTCTACTCCAGATGAACGCTCTCTACTCCAGATAAACGCTCTCTACTCCAGATGAACTGTCTCTACTCCAGATGAACGCTCTCTACTCCATATGAACGCTCTCTACTCCATATGAACGGTCTCTACTCCAGATCAACGGTCTCTACTCCAGATGAATGCTCTCTACTCCAGATGAACGCTCTCAACTCCATATTAACGCTCTCTACTCCATATGAACGTCTCTACTCCAGATGAACGGTCTCTACTCCAGATGAACGCTCTCTACTCCAGATGAACTTTCTCTACTCCAGATGAACGCTCTCTACTCCAGATGAATGCTCTCTACTCCATATGAACGCTCTCTACTCCAGATGAACGCTCTCTACTCCATATGAACGGTCTCTACTCCATATGAACGGTCTCTACTCCAGATGAACGCTCTCTACTCCAGATGAACACTCTCTACTCCAGATGAACACTCTCTACTCCATATGAACAGTCTCTACTCCAGATGAACGCTCTCTACTCCATATGAACGCTCTCTACTCCAGATGAACGCTCTCTACTCCAGATGAATGCTCTCTACTCCAGATGAACACTCTCTACTCCAGATGAACGCTCTCTACTCCATATGAACGCTCTCTACTCCAGATGAACGCTCTCTACTCCAGATGAACGCTCTCTACTCCATATGAACGCTCGATAATCCATATGAACGCTCTCTACTCAAGATGAATGCTCTCTTCTCCAGATGAACGCTCTCTACTCCATATGAACGTCTCTACTCCATATGAACGCTCTCTACTCCATATGAATGCTCTCTTCTCCAGATGAACGCTCTTTACTCCAGATGAACGCTCTCTACTCCATATGAACGCTCTCTACTCCAAATGAACTGTCTCTACTCCAGATGAACGCTCTCTATTCCATATGAACACTCTCTACTCCATATGAACGCTCTCTACTCCAGATGAACGCTCTTTACTCCAGATGAACGCTCTCCATTCCATATGAACGCTCTCTACTCCATATGAACGCTCTCTACTCCAGATGAACGCTCTCGACTCCAGATGAACAGTCTCTACTCCAGATGAACGCTCTCTACTCCATATGAACGCTCTCTACTCCATATGAACGCTCTCTACTCCAAATGAACTGTCTCCACTCCAGATGAAAGCTCTCTACTCCATATGAACGCTCTCTACTCCAGATGAACGCTCTCGACTCCAGATGAACACTCTCTACTCCATATGAACGCTCTCTACTCCAGATGAACGCTCTCTACTCCAGATGAATGCTCTCTACTCCAGATGAACGCTCTCTACTCCAGATGAACGTCTCTACTCCAGATGAACGCTCTCTTCTCCAGATGAACGTTCTCTACTCCAGATGAACGCTCTCTACTCCAGATGAACGCTCTCTACTCCAGATGAACGCTCTCTACTCCATATGAACGCTCTCTACTCCAGATGAACGCTCTCTACTCCAGATGAACGCTCTCTACTCCAGATAAACGCTCTCTACTCCAGATGAACTGTCTCTACTCCAGATGAACGCTCTCTACTCCAGATGAATGCTCTCTACTCCATATGAACGCTCTCTACTCCAGATGAACGCTCTCTACTCCAGATGAACGCTCTCTACTTCAGATAAACGCTCTCTACTCCAGATGAACTGTCTCTACTCCAGATGAACGCTCTGTACTCCAGATGAACGCTCTGTACTCCAGATGAACACTCTCTACTCCAGATGAACACTCTCTACTCCATATGAACGGTCTCTACTCCATATGAACGGTCTCTACTCCAGATGAACGCTCTCTACTCCAGATGAACACTCTCTACTCCAGATGAACACTCTCTACTCCATATGAACAGTCTCTACTCCAGATGAACGCGCTCTACTCCAGATGAACGCTCTCGACTCCAGATGAACGCTCTCTACTCCATATGAACGCTCTCTACTCCAGATGAACGCTCTCTACTCCAGATGAACGCTCTCTACTCCAGATGAACGCTCTCTACTACAGATGAACGTTCTCTACTCCAGATGAACGCTCTCTACTCCAGATGAACGTCTCTACTCCAGATGAACGCTCTCTTCTCCATATGAACGCTCCCTACTCCAGATGAACGCTCTCTACTCCATATGAACGCTCTCTACTCCAGATGAACGCTCTCTACTCCAGATGAACGCTCTCTACTCCAGATAAACGCTCTCTACTCCAGATGAACTGTCTCTACTCCATATGAACGCTCTCTTCTCCATATGAACGCTCTCTACTCCAGATGAACGCTCTCTACTCCATATGAACGCTCTCTACTCCAGATGAACGCTCTCTACCTCAGATGAACCCTCTCTACTCCAGATAAACGCTCTCTACTCCAGATGAACTGTCTCTACTCCAGATGAACGCTCTCTACTCCAGATGAATGCTCTCTACTCCATATGAACGCTCTCTACTCCAGATGAACGCTCTCTACTCCAGATGAACGCTCTCTACTCCAGATAAACGCTCTCTACTCCAGATGAACTGTCTCTACTCCAGATGAACAGTCTCTACTCCATATGAACGGTCTCTACTCCATATGAACGGTCTCTACTCCAGATGAACACTCTCTACTCCAGATGAACACTCTCTACTCCATATGAACACTCTCTACTCCATATGAACAGTCTCTACTCCAGATGAACGCTCTCTACTCCATATGAACGCTCTCTACTCCATATGAACGTCTCTTCTCCAGATGAACGCTCTCTACTCCAGATTAACGCTCTCTACTCCAGATGAACGCTCTTTACTCCAGATGAACGCTCTCTACTCCATATGAACGCTCTCTACTCCAAATGAACTGTCTCTACTCCAGATGAACGCTCTCTATTCCATATGAACGCTCTCTACTCCATATGAACGCTCTCTACTCCAAATGAACGCTCTCTACTCCATATGAACGCTCTCTACTCCAGATGAACGCTCTCTACTCCAGATGAACGCTCTCTACTCCAGATGAACGCTCTCTACTCCAGATGAACGCACTCTACTCCATATGAACGCTCTCTAATCCATATGAACGCTCTCTACTCCAGATGAATGCTCTCTTCTCCAGATGAACGCTCTCTACTCCAGATGAACGCTCTCTACTCCATATGAACAGTCTCTACTCCAGATGAACGCTCTCTACTCCATATGAACGCTCTCTACTCCAGATGAACGCTCTCTACTCCAGATGAATGCTCTCTACTCCAGATGAACACTCTCTACTCCAGATGAACGCTCTCTACTCCATATGAACGCTCTCTACTCCAGATGAACGCTCTCTACTCCAGATGAACGCTCTCTACTCCATATGAACGCTCGATAATCCATATGAACGCTCTCTACTCAAGATGAATGCTCTCTTCTCCAGATGAACGCTCTCTACTCCATATGAACGTCTCTACTCCATATGAACGCTCTCTACTCCATATGAATGCTCTCTTCTCCAGATGAACGCTCTTTACTCCAGATGAACGCTCTCTACTCCATATGAACGCTCTCTACTCCAAATGAACTGTCTCTACTCCAGATGAACGCTCTCTATTCCATATGAACACTCTCTACTCCATATGAACGCTCTCTACTCCAGATGAACGCTCTTTACTCCAGATGAACGCTCTCCATTCCATATGAACGCTCTCTACTCCATATGAACGCTCTCTACTCCAGATGAACGCTCTCGACTCCAGATGAACAGTCTCTACTCCAGATGAACGCTCTCTACTCCATATGAACGCTCTCTACTCCATATGAACGCTCTCTACTCCAAATGAACTGTCTCCACTCCAGATGAAAGCTCTCTACTCCATATGAACGCTCTCTACTCCAGATGAACGCTCTCGACTCCAGATGAACACTCTCTACTCCATATGAACGCTCTCTACTCCAGATGAACGCTCTCTACTCCAGATGAATGCTCTCTACTCCAGATGAACGCTCTCTACTCCAGATGAACGTCTCTACTCCAGATGAACGCTCTCTTCTCCAGATGAACGTTCTCTACTCCAGATGAACGCTCTCTACTCCAGATGAACGCTCTCTACTCCAGATGAACGCTCTCTACTCCATATGAACGCTCTCTACTCCAGATGAACGCTCTCTACTCCAGATGAACGCTCTCTACTCCAGATAAACGCTCTCTACTCCAGATGAACTGTCTCTACTCCAGATGAACGCTCTCTACTCCAGATGAATGCTCTCTACTCCATATGAACGCTCTCTACTCCAGATGAACGCTCTCTACTCCAGATGAACGCTCTCTACTTCAGATAAACGCTCTCTACTCCAGATGAACTGTCTCTACTCCAGATGAACGCTCTGTACTCCAGATGAACGCTCTGTACTCCAGATGAACACTCTCTACTCCAGATGAACACTCTCTACTCCATATGAACGGTCTCTACTCCATATGAACGGTCTCTACTCCAGATGAACGCTCTCTACTCCAGATGAACACTCTCTACTCCAGATGAACACTCTCTACTCCATATGAACAGTCTCTACTCCAGATGAACGCGCTCTACTCCAGATGAACGCTCTCGACTCCAGATGAACGCTCTCTACTCCATATGAACGCTCTCTACTCCAGATGAACGCTCTCTACTCCAGATGAACGCTCTCTACTCCAGATGAACGCTCTCTACTACAGATGAACGTTCTCTACTCCAGATGAACGCTCTCTACTCCAGATGAACGTCTCTACTCCAGATGAACGCTCTCTTCTCCATATGAACGCTCCCTACTCCAGATGAACGCTCTCTACTCCATATGAACGCTCTCTACTCCAGATGAACGCTCTCTACTCCAGATGAACGCTCTCTACTCCAGATAAACGCTCTCTACTCCAGATGAACTGTCTCTACTCCAGATGAACGCTCTCTACTCCAGATGAATGCTCTCTACTCCATATGAACGCTCTCTACTCCAGATGAACGCTCTCTACTCCAGATGAACGCTCTCTTCTCCATATGAACGCTCTCTACTCCAGATGAACGCTCTCTACTCCATATGAACGCTCTCTACTCCAGATGAACGCTCTCTACCTCAGATGAACCCTCTCTACTCCAGATAAACGCTCTCTACTCCAGATGAACTGTCTCTACTCCAGATGAACGCTCTCTACTCCAGATGAATGCTCTCTACTCCATATGAACGCTCTCTACTCCAGATGAACGCTCTCTACTCCAGATGAACGCTCTCTACTCCAGATAAACGCTCTCTACTCCAGATGAACTGTCTCTACTCCAGATGAACAGTCTCTACTCCATATGAACGGTCTCTACTCCATATGAACGGTCTCTACTCCAGATGAACACTCTCTACTCCAGATGAACACTCTCTACTCCATATGAACACTCTCTACTCCATATGAACAGTCTCTACTCCAGATGAACGCTCTCTACTCCATATGAACGCTCTCTACTCCATATGAACGTCTCTTCTCCAGATGAACGCTCTCTACTCCAGATTAACGCTCTCTACTCCAGATGAACGCTCTTTACTCCAGATGAACGCTCTCTACTCCATATGAACGCTCTCTACTCCAAATGAACTGTCTCTACTCCAGATGAACGCTCTCTATTCCATATGAACGCTCTCTACTCCATATGAACGCTCTCTACTCCAAATGAACGCTCTCTACTCCATATGAACGCTCTCTACTCCAGATGAACGCTCTCTACTCCAGATGAACGCTCTCTATTCCATATGAACGCTCTCTACTCCATATGAACGCTCTCTACTCCAGATGAACGCTCTCGACTCCAGATGAACAGTCTCTACTCCAGATGAACGCTCTCTACTCCATATGAACGCTCTCTACTCCATATGAACGTCTCTACCCCAGATGAACGGTCTCTACTCCAGATGAACGCTCTCTACTCCAGATGAACGCTCTCTACTCCAGATGAACGCTCTCTACTCCAGATGAACTGTCTCTACTCCAGATGAACGCTCTCTACTCCAAATGAACTGTCTCTACTCCAGATGAACGCTCTCTACTCCATATGAACGCTCTCTACTCCAGATGAACGCTCTCGACTCCAGATGAACGCTCTCTACTCCATATGAACGCTCTCTACTCCAGATGAATGCTCTCTACTCCAGATGAACACTCTCTACTCCAGATGAACGCTCTCTACTCCATATGAACGCTCTCTACTCCAGATGAACGCTCTCTACTCCAGATGAACGCACTCTACTCCAGATGAACGCTCTCTAATCCATATGAACGCTCTCTACTCCAGATGAATGCTCTCTTTTCCAGATGAACGCTCTCTACTCCATATGAACAGTCTCTACTCCAGATGAACGCTCTCTACTCCAGATGAACGCTCTCTTCTCCAGATGAACGCTCTCTACTCCATATGAACGTCTCTACTCCAGATGAACGCTCTCTTCTCCAGATGAACGCTCTCTACTCCAGATGAACGCTCTCTACTCCATATGAACGTCTCTACTCCAGATGAACGCTCTCTACTCCAGATGAACAGTCTCTACTCCAGATGAACGCTCTCTACTCCAGATGAACGCTCTCTTCTCCAGATGAACGCTCTCTACTCCATATGAACGTCTCTACTCCAGATGAACGCTCTCTACTCCATATGAACACTCTCTACTCCATATGAACACTCTCTACTCCAGATGAACGCTCTCTACTCCAGATGAACGGTCTCCACTCCAGATGAACGCTCTCTACTCCAGATGAACAGTCTCTACTCCAGATGAACACTCTCTATTCCAGATGAACCACCCTCTCTCCTCCTGAGTGGTTCTTGTGTTCTCCCTGAGGTTTCTGCATTCTCCAAGTGTTTGCAGAGAAGGAGAGTCTAAGGACGGGGAATGTTGGGACATTTGCTAATTTCCTATAAACATTGTTTAATCTGTTTTCACTGTCGCCCTTTGAGGCAACTGCAACTGTAATATTGCTATTGCAAAAATAAATTGAATAGAATTGAAATTGAATTGAGGGATGGGTCAAATGCAGAGGACATGTTGCCCTACAGGGACAATAAAGGCTGATCTTACCTAATAAAATTAGGTTAGATACCAAAATATTTATATTTATACTTTCTATATACGCTACTGCTTCTGTTGAAAATGGAATTGTATATAATTTACATTGTATGTGATAATTGTGGCATTGAAACAAGCCTTGATAGACGGTGTAATCCCTCATTCGTCCAGGCGTGTTCCATAGTAGAAAAAGCTTCAGTGTCCAGATGACTACAACTGAAGCTTTTTCTACTAAGCCTTGATAGAATCAAAATCGAGTTTGATATTTCGGTGACAGAACAACTGCGTTGTCAGAGTCAGTGGTTTGGTTATTACAATCTAGATGAAGCTTTTTGTAATTGTGCAAGTTGCTGTTCTGTTGTCTGGGTGCGTTACCCTGTCAATCTGAAGTCCTGATCTTGTCTATAGATCCAGAGATACCGGTGGGTTCATGGGCACTGCAGTCACACATCTATGTCCTTTTGGCTATTAAATGTTCTATACGGGAACATCTATAATATAAAGGTTTGGACATAATTTGCACCACTTTTTATCATCGCCCTAGAATATGTTTATTCTTGCTTTTCCTGTAGTATTTCGTTAAAACTGGGATTAGGAGCTTTGAGGGTCCAAACAAGGCACCACACAAAACAAAAGTGTGTTCAGTCTTTGAGCGTCCTGTGCTGACCCAAAGCTTTAAACATGTTTCTGCTGCAGAGTGACCTAGAATAGCTTATTTAACCACAACCTTAAATGCATCACGCAAATCACTAAAATACCCCTGTCTCCCACACAAGGTCAGTTGGACAGTCAGTGCCATTGATATTCATGAGTCACAGGGATCTGTTCATTTAGACAAACGCACACGAAACAAAGCACGACAGAAGCAAAAAAACAATAAAAGCCGGGGAAAACAGAAAGGAAAGAGACAAAAGGAAACAGACAGCAGTCTCTGGGCGCCGTACTTGGCAATCAAACCCTTCACGTATAATTAATTCCATGAAAAAAAAACAATTATTATCAACACAAACGCCGGAATAAATGCCACGTTTCGTTACAAAATGGTCGCCAGCCGTGCTATTTCGATTGGGTGAGGAATACGCAAAGTTTGACATGGTCTATAAGAGATCTTCTACTGAGAGTGTTTTTCAAACTTCCTATAAGTGATCTGTTCTTCTGTATCTACCTCTGTATCTACCTGCGTTGCATCAATGAAATTTCCCCATGTGGGACAATAAAGGAATATCTTATCTTATCTTATCTTATTCCGAGCAAGTTAATACACAGCATAGACTATTAGCTTTACGTGCGACACCCCAAGTGCCGCGCTCTTCCGTATAATGACAAATTGAGCTTGCAGTAATGTTCCCCGCCGCCATATTGTACAGCGCACATGGACATCTCTCTACAACTGACAGCTAATGGTCTGACGAGGAGATAACGAAGGGGAAAACTGCAGCGATACAAACAAGACACGGTCAAAACTTGGCTACACTCTCGCAAATATTTACACGTGCACACATGGTCGTAGTGAGCACGGAGCCGCACTGTTGATCGGCCATTTGGAAAGCCCCGGCAAAGCCATTCTCTCCAGCTTTTCTGTTATGAACGCCGGAGGATCTGGGAATGGACGCGCGAATCAAGACGACCGTCAATTTTCGAGGGGACAATCCAATGACAGCTGCTTACCGGTGTTTGTTCCTGTTTTTGCACGCTGTTTATCTTCTTTTGTCATTGTTCTTAATAAAAATGCTCTCGGGTACTTCTGCTCAGGGGGAGATGATCACAGACCTAGCTTTCCCCCGACTGATGCTATGCTATGCTATGTTATGCTAATGCAGACTCGCAGTAGCAATGTACGTGATTAGACGACAGAAATGCTCAAAACGAGTCTGCAGATGATTTACGGCCTTAAAACCAGCACAGAAGACCTCAGAGCTTGACCTGTGATGTTCCAAAACTGGGAAATTTGGAACGGAGTGTTTTCTGAGGCTCAAATGGAAGAGGACTTAATAAATAGGAGTAATGAAACTATCACCAATTAAGCAAAATACAACTCCAGGTATGTTTTTAAAGAGGGAAAAAGGACATGTTTCTGTAATAAGTTTAAAGTAGCTCCTCCTGCAGCTCCCTTGTGAAAATACATTGTCAGAAAAAAGACAATGTATTTTCTTTTCTTTTTTTCTCCTGTCTTTATCATAATAAGACAGCATAATCACATTTCACATTGTCAAAAATAAAAAAAAGATCCATTGTTTCTCTGTTGAGTTGATGTCGGTAAATGTTGCAAGGCTGATGTTCCGCCCGGAGACAGCAGAGGGCGACGACGGACACTTCAAACAACCCAAAAATACATATTTAACCATCACAAGGACTTACAAAGATGTTCAATGAGGTGAACATGTTGCTTCAAACAAATACTGAATTAATGCCTGTGTTAGTATGTGTTTTTTACCCATCAAGCAACGATATATTCCCTATATATAATCCCTCTCCTTACATACTATTATCAAGCTAGCGTTGGTCAGCTTTTTCAACACCACTGAGGAGAAGAGACGCTAAATTTGTCTGCAGAGTTTTTAGGAGTAACGGTTGAGTGAAAGCAGTAATTAGATAATTAGGTAATTAACACATGTTCTCTTTCCAGATCATTATGGAGTCACAAACGCGAGGCGTCCATCATTTTAGCTGTAGTTAACAGGCCGGTGTTTGTGCCGTTTGTCTGCTTTATATCTCAGGCTTGGCAGCGGTTTGCTACTCTTAATGTCGGAACAATTAAGCGTTGTTTTGCAACCATTTTTGTCGATGGCGTACAAAAAAAATGCCCGCTATTGCTGCCTTTCAGACGCACGACGACGTAAAACGAGAACAACGACGACCATTTCGAGAGGCAATGCAGCAAACCAAAGTTAATGTTCGCAGCTGCAACGACATCTTGACTTCATTATTTCGCGTAATGCGGAAGTGTCTAAGAGCGTATAGTTTAAACAGCGTCCATAATTCACGACGCAGAACAACTTTGCCGCTATATTCCGCGCCCCGACTTTCATTTCCGACTTTCATTTCATGTGCTCCGTGTTTTAAGGCGAGTTTGCAGACAGCAGGCTTATGTCCGTTCGTTCTGTTTCGTTCCTCAGGGCGTTTTACAGTAGCGTCTTCGGGACAAAACCTCAGAGAATACGTGAAAGGCCGCGCGGCGCTCTGATGTTAAATAATTAGCCGGAGATGTTCGGGACAAAACACAAAAGCGAGAGTGAGATTCGAGTGAGAGTCTTTGAAAAAGCCCTCTGCTCTGCTGCTCTTTTGAAAGCCTCGGCCCGGCCCTCCGCAGCAGCCGTAATGAGCGCTTTGGCGTCTCACTAGTGCCATCAACAGGACAAACTGTGTACAATGCTCATTTCAGGCAAGATCTGGCCTGATAACACACACAAAATGATCGATAAACTGTGTGTTTTTTTGGGCAAGATGATGGTTTTCATGTATTTTCCACACACACTTTTCTGTTATTCAATGAACGAGCTCTTTTTTTTCCCCCGGTTCCGCCTCATTTATCCGCCGTCGCCGCTAACGATCGGCAGCTAAACCGAGAGCTGTCCCCCCGGTGCATACGAGTGACCTTTTCCAGTTTTGTGTTATTTTCTTAAACAGGTCCGTCATGATCAATGCAGAGCTCTTCTCTTTGGTCTTTTCTCCTTTGATCGATAGCAATTATAGGCCCAGGATGAAACGCCACGGCGATAAATTGACAGCGCTCCCTCAGCTTTACGGCCCGGTGGCAGGAAAGTGCTGCCGCCAGAATAATTATGTACTTTTTGCGGTTAATTGTGATTGATTGCGTAGTGGGCTCTTTTTTCTTCTTTTTTTTTTAAACTGACACTTGCTGATTGAATTCGTGCAGTAGATTTTTTTTGATGCAGTAAGGTCTGGAGAGCAACATATTTTAGTTTCCTTTTATAACATCTGTGTTCTCTCAATTTACCGTACTTTCCGCACAATAAGGCGCACTTGAAAGCCTTTAATTTTGTCAAAAAACGTTGCGCCTTAAAATCCTGTGTGTTTAATGTATGGAAACATTTTTAGCTACATTACTTCTACAACATTACATGGAGTGATAAGATCCCGAAATAAGGACCCCGAAATAAGGCTCCTTCCAAGAGACAAGCTTACGACACGGACTCTAAACTCAAGGCACTGAAGATGAAGAATTTGAGGGGTTTGTGGACGAGGAATAAACTGAAAAAGTGAGTGTATTGTGTTGTATTTTACGTGTTATAACTGAACGAGGCTGGGAGTTGTTGTAAACACGCTAACGTTTGTTTTAGCGGTGTCAGACTGTGTTTTTTTACGTTATAACTGAGTTGTTGTAAATACGCTCATTAACGTTTGAACAATGTTGAGCTGAATGAGTTGAAAGTGTTTAATAAAGTTCAACTGACCGACTTATCCGTCTGTTTTGTTTTGCTTAATGCACTTTAGAGTCTGGTGCGTCTTTTATATGAACAATTATCCAAAATATACCATTCATTGACAGTGCGCCTTAAAATCCAGTGCACCTTTTTGTGCGTATTTACGAACTTTATTCTTATTATGTTACAGTAGCGTAAAATCCAAGGAGAGATTCAGTGTGTTTCTGTTTGTTTCTGGTCTGATGTACATTTCTGTCTTCTATTGTTCAGCTTATGTGATGCTTGGAGGGTGTACTGTACTGCATTCACAATCGGGATTCGATGTTTTAGCTCCAGATGAAGGGCAGGATGCTTGAACTAATTAGTGATTCACTGGTTTTGATAGAAATCCTTTTAGGTGGAGGACCAGGCCCGGGTTTGTCAAAAGAGGCTACGATAAAAACATGTTCAATACAGCATTGTCCAAAGCAAAAAGTCTGAACAGGTCAAGCCCTCTCAAGAAAACGCCAAATGTCAAGCCTTCAACCAAATATTTTCTCTCCATGGAATACAGCAGTACATTACTAAACTAGAATAACCCCCAGTGTTCTCCTTCAGGCGCCCATCTACATTAAGAGACAAAATAGTGAGAAACTATCTCTCAAAAGCCTAGCAATTGTCTTTTTTTATTCATTTTTATATGTACGTGTTGCTTTCACACCAACAGAACACCCTCTTTTACAAAGTCTGATAATTCTAAAACTTACACTTTCAGAAACTTTGCCAACTGCAGTACCACCTTTGTAGTTCACAGGCAGTACCACCTTTGTAGTTCACAGGCTGGACTGCAGTACCACCTTTGTAGTTCACAGGCTGGACTGCAGTACCACCTTTGTAGTTCACAGGCTGGACTGCAGTACCACCTTTGTAGTTCACAGGCTGGACTGCAGTACCACCTTTGTAGTTCACAGGCTGGACTGCAGTACCACCTTTGTAGTTCACCGGCTGGACTGCAGTACCACCTTTGTAGTTCACAGGCTGGACTGCAGTACCACCTTTGTAGTTTACAGGCTGGACTGCAGTACCACCTTTGTAGTTCACAGATTGGACTGCAGTACCACCTTTGTAGTTTACAGGCTGGACTGTAGTACCACCTTTGTAGTTCACAGGCTGGACTGCAGTACCATCTTTGTAGTTTACAGACTGGACTGCAGTACCACCTTTGTAGTTCACAGATTGGACTGCAGTACCACCTTTGTAGTTTACAGGCTGGACTGCATTACCACCTTTGTAGTTTACAGGCTGGACTGCAGTACCACCTTTGTAGTTTACAGGCTGGACTGCAGTACCACCTTTGTAGTTTACAGGCTGGACTGCAGTACCACCGTTGTAGTTCACAGATTGGACTGCAGTACCACCTTTGTAGTTTACAGGCTGGACTGCAGTACCACCTTTGTAGTTTACAGACTGGACTGCAGTACCACCGTTGTAGTTCACAGATTGGACTGCAGTACCATCTTTGTAGTTCACAGACTGGACTGCAGTACCACCTTTGTAGTTCACAGGCTGGACTGCAGTACCACCTTTGTAGTTCACAGGCTGGACTGCAGTACCACCTTTGTAGTTCCCAGGCTGGACTGCAGTACCACCTTTGTAGTTTACAGGCTGGACTGTAGTACCACCTTTGTAGTTCACAGGCTGGACTGCAGTACCATCTTTGTAGTTTACAGACTGGACTGCAGTACCACCTTTGTAGTTCACAGATTGGACTGCAGTACCACCTTTGTAGTTCACAGACTGGACTGCAGTACCACCTTTGTAGTTCACAGACTGGACTGTAGTCCCACCTTTGTAGTTCACAGACTAGACTGCAGTCGGGGTCGCTAGAAAATACTATAATTGAAGGAGATAATAATCAAGTGTTTTCGCGAGATAAGATAGAAAAACGACCTTACTACAACAACAATATGAACATACCGCTTTTGTCATCTATTTGGTGTCTGTAAACAAAGTTATGAATGTAACTATGGTTCTATGAATCCCGGAAATCCCCGAAAGCTCCGCTATCTAAGAAGTTGTATTGAAAAGTGATGTAAGTTATGGAAATGTACTTGAGTACATGTAATGCAGTAAAGTCATATTCTCCATTGCACCAGTGGCTTTCCGTTTCTGAGTGAGTGAGAGTATAATCCCTTTAGAGCGTGATAACAGTTTATATCTTCCTTGTTTCAGACTTTGCCTTAGTGAGTCGTTGATAACCTTCTAAAACGAGAGATTAAAACTGGTTCATTAATCGTCTTAAAGCCAGTTTTTGGCTGCTCTGAGTAACAAAGATGGGCCTGAATCATGCAGCTGAGACACTTCACAACCATCATGTCCTTCAGTCTGGAAGGTCATCAGACAAGCAAACAGTCAGGCTTTAAACATACATACATACATAGGGTGTTTAATGGTAATTTTATTTTATTATATTATAGTTTCACACAGCAACAGTTTGACACCTAGAAGAAGCTAGAGTTGCATTTTCTTTATCTGATTTCCAATTTTAATCAATAATCAACATAATCAATAACAAGTCTTGGTCTACACTTGTGTCTTCCGAAGTTTAATCCTGTTTACATTCTGTAGACTTTATTTGGTCTCGTTCTAATCCCGATTTAGTCCAGGTTTATTCACAGTTTAGTCCCAATGTTGACTTTGTATTCACTTATCTTAAAAACGCCCATGATTTGTTATTTTTTTCCACTAAAATGAAATCAACCCGGGTCACTCACACAAATCCTAGTACGACCTTTGTAGACAGTATTAAAGTTTTCCCTCCTCGTCTCTCCAATTCTTTTATACTTTTTTCTTTCAGATCTCTTTCAGCCGACAGCCCATGTTTCAATGTGGATCAGTGGCTCTGAAATAATTTCCATGACCTTTTGTGAATCCAATACTTTGAAGCTCACACTCTCAAATAAAAAGTGTCCTTTTACTAAAGTGTAGGTGAGGATGAATGAAAAGTGAAAGCCTTCGCCGACGTTTCTTTAATTAGAGCTTCAATATGCCAGCATCAGCTCACAATCTCCTTGGCAATAACGCTAAAGTGTTCAACTTCAATAACTCTTATTACCCTGGGCAAATAACTTTGTTCAGCGCCGACGTGCCTGTTTGGGACTGGAGGGACTCAACGCTGGCATCTTATATTGACCATTAAATATTAAAGATGATGGGATGAAAATACTCTTCCTGTGCATTGGGACACACTGTTGCTCTACACAGTGCGAAAGTATTGCAGTATTTCTCGGGCTCAGTCTCCCACGAGCGAGATACGACATTTTTTGGCGTAGTTATTTCCCATTTGCTCACAGACTTCAGTCCTGGAGGCAACACCTTTTCTCATTTTGCAACAATGAAAGCAATTATAGTGCTGCTTGGAATGCAATGGTGCACAGCAAACTCCAGCTACTGAGCAACGTGGTCACGCAAATTACAACTATTGTTTGTGGGAGTCATTTTACCCATTCAAGGCCGTGAAAGAACGTAATCTCAACACATTCAATGGCAAGCAACTTTTTTAGGCTTTCATAGTAATAATGATAAATTGGAGAGGGGGAAACAGAATAAAATGTATATAGTGTTGTTTTGGGCACTTAAAAACACTGCCCTCTCGCCTTCGGCTCTTCCGTTCACCGATTCTTACGAGGCAAGAGGTGGTGAAGTGTCTTAAGGACCCAGGATGCACTAGAGCCACTCATAGCAGTTCACTCAGCTGGATCCTGTGTGTCCATTGTGAGCGAGACCACCACCATGAAGACTAGAGATCCTATAGCGACATGTAAAGGTCACATGTGTGTACCATGATAAGGTCCATCCAAATGTCAGAAGGTCCAGTCATTATGGACCCAAGTGGTGCTTCCAAAATACTTATTATCCCTGCTTCTAATGCTGTTTATCCGTCCATGAGGGGTACCCAACCTTTATCTTATTAAAGTACATTTCTAAGCAGCATTTTGTAATAATCAGATTTTAGCGCCTTTTGTTCATTGCCAAGCTGGAAAAAGGAGACTTTGTGCATTACTATATTACACAGAGCGCGAGAGGGCTGTGAAGGGAAGTTAGATTCGAGCAGAATCAGAATCACAGAAAAAGATTTATGAGCTTTATTTGGTGGAAAATATGGTAATTTGGTTAAACATAAAACAAGTACAAACAGTCAAATGTAAATAAGATATTAAAAGGCATGGATAAAAAATATTGCACCGCACTCACACTGTGTTCAATCAGAGGTCAACATGAAGAACTGCGGAGCTCTTGTGGTCACAGGCTTTGAACGCTCCACTCACGTTCATGCTATAGTTCATGCTATAGTTCATGCTATAGTTCATGCTATAGTTCACGCTATAGTTCACGCTATAGTTCATGCTTTAGTTCATGCTATAGTTCATGCTATAGTTCATGCTATAGTTCACGCTATAGTTCACGCTATAGTTCATGCTTTAGTTCATGCTATAGTTCATGCTATAGTTCATGCTATAGTTCATCATTTCTATATGAAAACATTGTGGAGAGCTGCAGTGTCTGGTGACAATAGAATGAACAGAATTCATCCAGAGCACAGCCGCAGCGCTCCGAGGGAAGTCTGTGCTATTTGATTAAATAGAAATACCAAACATATTGTATGGACAGAAAAACGGTGCAAAACCAGTGGTGCAAAGAGATATTTAAAGTCTGTGACAGGAGTCAGGAAGTGTTCATGAGTTCAACAGCAGAGGGGAAGAAACTGTTCTTGTAGCAGAAGGTTCTGGTCCAAGAGGAAATTAGGCCTCCTGCCTGAGGGGAGTGGCCTCCTGCCTGAGGGGAGTCGCTCGCCCCCAAGTCCTGGAGAGGCTGTAGAGACATAAAGCATAAACACAGTGGTTAGCAGGACGATCATGTTTAAATCCCTGACTGTTCGTGCGGACATCTTCTGCTGCACAGAACGACAGGTCAGATGCTGAGACCTACTGTGCTCGTTTATGCTGTGTATAATGAGGAGTTCATTCAGCTTTCTGTCCACTGTCGACTTTTTGGAGACTTTTGAAGCTATTCAGTGCAATGACAACCCGGGCAGAGGACAGAGTCATTTCTAACAGTGTCCCACCTCCACAGAATGATCTTGAGATGGAATCCAGGCCACGCTGACATTGTGCGTCCTGGAGCAGTCCTCAGCGGAGACTGATCCAAACATGATGCAATGTGCCTTTCACCTGTCAGCCCTACTTGGATCAACCCAGATGTGTAAATCTGTCTTCTCCCACTTGGATTATTAAGTGGTGCACAGCCAACTATTTAGAATAAAGCTCATGGTAAGGAAGTGAGAGTTTCTGTCTGTTCCAAATACAGATTATTACCCTGAATATCTACGTTTCTTGGCTTAACGGCTGGTTTCGGATCATCTAACATTCAGAAAGCATATACTGTTGACATGGAGACAAGAACAATACTGATTTTACAGTTTTATGTATTTATTTGTGGTGTTTAACATTGGAAGATGGGCCATATCCACCACCAGTAGCAAACAAATATCATTCACTCTTAACTTTGTAACACAATTCAGAGTCACCAACCTTCCTAAAGCCAGTTGAAAATGACAATGTTAAGGAAACTATTTGTCAGAGGAACAGCAGTGTCTTAATTATGTCCTATAATGGAGGGGAAGGGGGCGAGCCGGTTAATTAATGCAGATGGGAGGCAAGGGAATAGGCTGATAATTATTAACTTCGGTGCAGTTTCATTGTCAAAGAGGGTGCGAAGTGTCAGACATAAGCACTGCACAAAATAATGCCATCTTCTTAATAGTAAAACTTGTGATTTATAAGTTAGTTAAATAGTGGTGAACAGTTAGCAGTGGTGGAAAATTTTCTCATCATTTTCCACTCGCGTATTCATTTATTTATTGAATTGCTGTAGAAATGTCTTAATGTGAAATGTGTGCGGGATTTTTGGTCCTATTTACAACACTAAATAAAGCCAATCACTTTCAGACAGGAGTTTTTGGAGGAAGCGGTGAAAATGTCCTCTGCAGTCCAGCTTCTCGGGTGTGACACAGCAGAACGACCCCCTCGTGCTGGTTCATGTCCACAGACAGATATATTCCCCTGTTCATGGAGACATTTTGTTTAGTCAGTGACGGCTGGTGGATAATTAAGGTTATAGAGCCAATTCAACACAAGGAAATCAGACTGGACCAAAGATAATAGAGGACAACATGTTTGACCAGTGCAGGAGGAGGAGATTTGATCCCCCTTTGTCAAGCTGGCTTTTTCTGATAAATATTTTAGAGCCTTTTATTCCTTGTTGCGTTCAAGCTTTGCCTCCACCAAACAGCAAGCAAGGGAGCAATAAGCTGCATTTTTTACACATTCTTTTGTTTGTCTGTTTGTATTATTTGGATGTTTTTGGGATGATTTTGTCATTTTACCTCATGTTTTTCTTCTTCATATCTTTCTTCTCAGAGCCAATAGCCTGACACACATATATATATATATATATATATATATATATATATATATATATATATATATATATATATATATATATATATATATATACACGTGTGCTGTCATTGACAAATATTCAACCTCAGAAGTGAAATGAATCCACCTCGTTATCCAGTCCTAATAGTGTGCCGTGAAAACACTCATTTCACCCGTCAAGGCAAAAGACCCTTTAATAATGACACCGGCTGAATCATGATACATTGAATAACATCTCTAATTAAAACCTCACCCTACATTACCTTAACAAATTAAATATTTGAAGGCCTCTTGTGTCAACATTACCTTGATTAAACAGCGGCAGCAGCATGAGGATCCTCTCCATGAGCCAGCGTGGAGCCGATCCGGAGCGGAGCGGCGCTTTGCAAATGCCACATCGTAAAAGCTGTTTTATTAGTTCATGAAATAGACAAACTGGGGAGAATAATAATCATGCGAAACATTCCTCCGCATCCCCCTCTGCTACAGGCATGGATAAATAACCGTCAGCTTCTCCGCATCACAGGTATCTCTACTGCTCCTTTTTTTTGAAACTCCTAAATATCTCCTTCCTGCGGGATCCGAGTCTCTGCCGGTGCATTGTAAATAATTAATTTCTCCAATAAGAAAGGGAGTCATTAATATATGTGACACTCCCAGCAGCTGTGATTTATTGCAGTCGCTTGTTAATTGCACATGATAAAATGTTGTTTACACCTTTCGCCGTTTCTTTCTGGCCCCAAAGCTTTATTCCCGTCCAGCTTATTTTTCACCTGCCAGTGGCTGTGTCTGAATTATACGCTGAACTCATTGTGTTGGAAAGGATATACTAGTCTTTGACCTTGGAGTAAAAAAGAGCAGGGCCCAGGTATGTTTCACCCACTCGGCCGTAATTACACCTGTTTACTGCCAGTGTCGGCGCTCAAGACAAATGACTAACTGCAGCCATTTTATTTCCCGCTTAACAAGTCTGGAAAGTTTCAAATGCAACAGAAAATGTGCAAAGATTTTTGTGACGTCCAAAATCACAACAGCAGTCTAAACAATGTTCACAGGAAATTAGCAAATGGATAAATGTCCCAGCAGTAGTGGGGCAATATAGCTGGGAAACTGTAGGGTTTTGTTTCTGTTCATATTCTGTTATATTTAAGGTTTTTTTTGTTTTTTTAATCAAACAACGACTTTTAAGCCTGGCCTTAAATGAAAAGACAGTGTCGGCCTCTTTAACATGGGCAGGAGCAGATTTGTCAGGGTTAAGAAGCTGATAATTAAGTGTCCTCCAGGGTCTTCTATCTTTCACACCAGCACTAAGTCTCGGTCTGATCGGGTTTCGTTTCATAAATACAGCCGTGCGTCATTTGCAGAGCAGTGGAACTTAATGCTGTCTGATAATGAAAGCTATATATCTATAAAGAGCGATGTCTGAGCAAACACACCGCCTCCCTGAGACGGCTGTGAGCCACGTCAGGCGTGTGCACCGCGGTCACGCCACGATCACATCTGTTAGAAGAATAAATTGTACCTACACACGGGCAGCACCGGTCAGTAAGCCGCAGGTGCCAATGGTGTTACATGAGATATTTACACAGGAGAATATATATCCGCTGTAGTGAATTCTCGTTTCATTGCTTTGGCAGGTTATAAAATGTAACATGTATCATATGTCTGCGCGTACAAATTCATTTCCTAATTTCTCTGTAAATATGAGTCAGATTGTAATAAAACACACAGCATTTTGAAGCTTAACATGCAGAGAACGCGTCTGAACAGTCCCCTGAACAGTGCTTCTACCGACACCTTCTTCTACAGTGTGTCAAATGCCTGTGCTTCCTGCTAGAGTGCCCCCCGGTGGATGTAAAAATGTATAAATTCGAGGGAACAGTGCAGAACCCTGCGGCACACCGTAGGATACTTAAGAACAAGTTGAGGAGCTCTGGTTTACATTAATACATCGGTACCTATTCGATAGAAAGGATTTAGACCTCTTGAGGGCTAATGATAAATACCACTGTAATAAATCCATGTCGTCTTACTAGAATGTTCCTGATAAGTTGTTACCAGACTTTAGATAATCAACTTTCCCTCCAAACAGTTTAATCTGGCCTGTGACCCGTTTTACAAATATTAAAATATATGGTTTGCTCACTGGTTTTATTCTGGGTCAGTTTAGTTAGTAGGTACTAGGTTAAATGTGGTTTGGTCTTGGTTTAGTCTTGGTTTAATTTGCTTTGCTTGAGCCTGAGTTAGACCTGGTTCAGACCTACTTGGTATATCCTCTTTAGTTTAATGCTGGTTCAGTACCGACATTTCAATCTAGTATGCAGTTATTACAAAAAATCTGTCCCTCTTGAAAATGAAGTTGAAGAGCCCTGCTTCAGAGCATTCAACTCTTCAAGGGAAGATACTTCTTTGTGAAACAAGGTCTGACACTTGTGTAGGGACAAGTGTAAGGACATCATACATGTAAGATAAAAAGTTCATAGACAGGTTAGACCCTGTGGGCACTAGTCCAGTAAAGGTATTAAAAAATGGCCCTTACTGAGCCCCAATGCATTTCAGCTGCCGACCGTCATCAGGGGGACAAAAACCAGTCCAGTGAAGGTGTTTGGACTTTAAAAACACAGAGCCTTCAGATTTAAAAAATGAGTTCATTTTAAACTGTATTGTTCAATTACCTGCTGCCTAGGTAATTGAGCAATACATTTACCTTCCGCAGCTTAACATGTAGAAAACATGTGAGTCCACTGTCCATGATCTCTCTGTGGGAGATGATTTACCTCTGCTCTCCTCCACATCTGGCTCTGCTCTTCACGCTGCACTGAATGCACTTCACTGGTTTTACATAATTGTATCTCAGATTGTATGTTTGAATGTGTTTTAATATAGTGATTCATTTTATTGATTGTTTTATTTGTGTTTTGTTTTTATGTTTCTTGTGTATTTTGTGTTGTGTTTTAACAAGGACCATGAAAAAGAGAACTTTTCTCGTTAGGTTTTCCCTGTATAAATAAATAAATAAATTGAATGATTATTAGTGGTAGAACGCTGACTCATTTGTTAAAGTGCCTTGCTCAGGTGCAGATGTTAAGAGCGTTCAGGTTGTGGGATCCGTGAGTTGGGAAAAACCCAGACGCTCTATAATTAGATGCAGGCAGCACACATTTTGACCCTAAAAGGTCCTTTAACAGTAGATTGATACTGTAATTTTTTAACATGGAAACATCGGGTACAGCTTCTTTAAGAGATATAGTGCTATGAGGTTTTGCACTAGAAGCTAATCACATGCATGTTTACAGCTAGTGTTGCAGCTTAAGACTAATGACTAACCACAAGCATTTCTTTGAGCTCACAGATTAGTCTCCACAGGTATTGTTCGTAACAGGCATAACAGCCCTGGTTCCACACTCAACCCCCAAGAGAGGCTCCCAAATGGGTGCTGCGCAACCACACGCTAAGCCCCAAAGGCCTACATTCACCCCATCTATTAATTATTCCCACTTGTTTTAGCATAACAAACATAGCTGGAGGATTTGGAAATCTACTCATGCATTCTGGCACGGGCAAAGCAGAAATGTGCACGGAATATGTATACAAAATAAAAAGGGAAAAGCATCGAAAAGTCAAATGAATGGCACAGGCTGGTTGTTCTTCTGATTAACAAGAATGCAGTTCTTTTTTTTAAATGATTAATATGTCACATGTGCCGGAGGACAACAAATTGATATGGATTTGTATGAATATATGAGCTGGCGTCTTATTCTGAAGAAAATTCACAAAGAGAAAATGCAATAATGTCCAACCTGGAGAAGCATCAGGGTTTATTACAACCAACAACACGATGGGATATATGTAGATATCCAATGCCTTGGCTTAAAAACACATTGCATTTAGTTAAAAACATTACATAAGATCAACTAAATACACCATTTAAAACACATCCTCATATAGCATTGACCATTAAATCCAGTTGTTGTGCTACAGACTGGAAATGTGTGCCAAAGCCATCAAACAACATTTTAGGTTTTTTTAAGACAAACGGTTCTGAAAAAACAGAATCATCTCTAGTTTAGTCTTCGTCTTTGTGCTTTGAATACTTTAGAGCAGACTCGCGGATGATCACTCTTACTCTGACTCCATCCACACTACTCTTCAATGAGTGTGTGAGTGCACAAGGGTGCAGGGGTGCTGGAAAAGAGATTTGGAACAGTCAACACGTCAGATAACTCACGCAGTGACCGTGACAGGGTAAAACATTCAGCAGCATAAAACGTTTGTCAGGTGCGATGTTGAGCTGCTGTTAAAAGGCCAATTTTGATTATTTGTTGAATTGTCCCTAAACACATTTGAACAGAGTTTTTACCTGGACAATCCTCATATGTATTTATCAGTTTAATGGTTTAGGCATTGTCTCAGTTAGCGCTTGCAGCTAAGTTGCTAAAGCTACAAACTAAAACATTCGAGTGAAATTCATTGTGGGGATGATGCCCAAAGTCTGCATCACTCCAGCTTTTTATGGAAGTGCAGATTAAAACACTCTATGCACTTAAAATAAATCACCCTGTGCACTTAAAACACCCTGTGCACTTGAAACACCCTGTGCACTTAAAACACCCTGTGCACTTAAAACACCCTGTGCACTTTAAACACCCTGTGCACTTTAAACACCCTGTGCACTTTAAACACCCTGTGCACTTTAAACACCCTGTGCACTTTAAACACCCTGTGCACTTTAAACACCCTGTGCACTTTAAACACCTCGTGCACTTAAAACACCCTGTGCACTTAAAACACCCTGTGCACTTAAAACACCCTGTGCACTTAAAACACCCTGTGCACTTTAAACACCTCGTGCACTTTAAACACCCTGTGCACTTTAAACACCCTGTGCACTTTAAACACCCTGTGCACTTTAAACACCCTGTGCACTTTAAACACCCTGTGCACTTAAAACACCCTGTGCACTTAAAACACCCTGTGCACTTGAAACACCCTGTGCACTTAAAACACCCTGTGCACTTAAAACACCCTGTGCACTTAAAACACCCTGTGCACTTAAAACACCCTGTGCACTTAAAACACCCTGTGCACTTTAAACACCCTGTGCACTTTAAACACCTCGTGCACTTAAAACACCCTGTGCACTTAAAACACCTCGTGCACTTAAAACACCCTGTGCACTTTAAACACCTCGTGCACTTAAAACACCCTGTGCACTTAAAACACCCTGTGCACTTAAAACACCCTGTGCACTTAAAACACCCTGTGCACTTAAAACACCCTGTGCACTTAAAACACCCTGTGCACTTAAAACACCCTGTGCACTTAAAACACCCTGTGCACTTAAAACACCCTGTGCACTTTAAACACCCTGTGCACTTTAAACACCCTGTGCACTTTAAACACCCTGTGCACTTTAAACACCCTGTGCACTTTAAACACCCTGTGCACTTTAAACACCCTGTGCACTTAAAACACCCTGTGCACTTTAAACACCCTGTGCACTTTAAACACCCTGTGCACTTTAAACACCCTGTACACTTTAAACACCCTGTGCACTTTAAACACCCTGTGCACTTTAAACACCCTGTGCACTTTAAACACCCTGTGCACTTAAAACACCCTGTGCACTTAAAACACCCTGTGCACGTAAAACACCTCGTGCACTTAAAACACCCTGTGCACTTAAAACACCCTGTACACTTTAAACACCCTGTGCACTTTAAACACCCTGTGCACTTAAAACACCCTGTGCACTTAAACACCCTGTGCACTTAAAACACCTCGTGCACTTAAAACACCTCGTGCACTTAAACACCCTGTGCACTTAAAACACCCTATGCACTTTAAACACCCTGTGCACTTAAAACACCCTGTGCACTTTAAACACCTCGTGCACTTAAAACACCTCGTGCACTTAAACACCCTGTGCACTTAAAACACCCTATGCACTTTAAACACCCTGTGCACTTAAAACACCTCATGCACTTAAACACCCTGTGCACTTAAACACCCTGTGCACTTAAAACACCCTGTGCATTTAAACACCCTGTGCACTTAAAACACCCTGTGCACTTAAAACACCCTGTGCACTTAAAACACCCTGTGCACTTAAAACACCTCGTGCACTTAAAACACCCTGTGCACTTAAAACACTCTATGCACTTAAAACACTCTATGCACAAAACACCTTGTGCACTTTAAACACCTCGTGCACTTAAAACACCTCGTGCACTTAAAACACCTCGTGCACTTAAAACAAAACACCTTGTGCACTTTAAACACCTCGTGCACTTAAAACACCCTGTGCACTTAAAACACCTCGTGCACTTAAAACACCCTGTGCATTTAAACACCCTATGCACTTAAAACACCCTGTGCACTTAAAACACTCTATGCACTTAAAACACTCTATGCACAAAACACCTTGTGCACTTTAAACACCTCGTGCACTTAAAACACCTTGTGCACTTAAAACACCTCGTGCACTTAAAACACCTCGTGCACTTAAAACACCTCGTGCACTTTAAACACCTCGTGCACTTAAAACACCTCGTGCACTTAAAACACCCTGTGCACTTCAGCTGCTCGTTGTGAATACATAATGAACCATTTAAAATCTGCCCCGTGCTATGGTGAAGTGTAATCATGAAGAGGCGGAGCCAGCAACAGCGAATCAGTTCTACAATTTTTAACAGCCAATCATCAGACTTTCTATTATTAAGTCATTTGAGTATAATCATTGTGGTTTACAATGAAACAATATTAATATAATGAACTACATACATTATTAAAGTGTATTTAATCAGATCAGAAAGGGTTTATTGCCATTGTCAATGAACAAAATTCACAAACATAGGAACTTGTCTTGGTGATTCGATGCAACGTGAAACAATGAAAAATGAATAAGTCACTAATACTAACACATATGTCTTTTATAACCCAATTATATTACTATTCAACAAGGTCCTTCGACGTATGCATGCAGCAGACAGAATGCAAGCAGAAGCAGCCTTGTGGGCACAGCCTGTGTAATTGGGAGAGATGAACGGTCCGGATTCCTGAAGCTAACGGGAGGAGCAGGTACGTAAACAACAAGTCAGCACAATAGTCGGTGGAGAGATGCATCTTCTGCGCTGTCACTGACGGCGCGACAGCAGAAAAGCACCGCGTTCCTTCCTGTCAGCAAGAAACAAGACGAGCGGCGTACAGCGGGGACATGCACGCCGAGCCGGGGAACTGAGAGCCACTGTTCCATTGTGTGGCACGCCGGTAATAATGTATACAGCAGGTTTAAAGAAAAGTTTGGAGAAGAAAGGAATGCAAATGAGCCGCATATATTTTTCAGGCTTTAGTGTTGCCAAACGGCAGCAGCGCTGAAAAAGCCAATGATTTAACGTCGTCGTGCTCGATGAGAGAGGAAAGATTCTACTGGGTGCAGATTGTAATCCATATGTTTGGGAAATCTGTGCCTTTGATGGTGAAGAGGACAAGAGGGAGAGGCTGGTGGTTCTGCTGCTGCGGTAGAGATGAGTGAAAGTCCAAATTGTGACTGTCCAGGAGAAGAGAAGCTGCCACTCGTTCATTGTCTATTTTCTAAATTCAACTGCTTTTGTTGCTGTTCTGGTGTCGTTCTTCCGACTCTTGCAATGCATTATGGTCCGTCTTGACCAGTCTAGTGGCCATCGTCATACACTACTTTCCATGATACATTGTGACTGCAGGTTTGACTGTCCAGAAGCCAAAGTTTTAATAAGATCCGTATGATATTCCTCATATTGGCTGGGACAGTGTTCTCAGAATCAGAAAAAGTATATTGCACATTGTCGAT
The DNA here is from genome assembly GCF_026437365.1 of Eucyclogobius newberryi. NCBI lineage: Eukaryota > Metazoa > Chordata > Actinopteri > Gobiiformes > Gobiidae > Eucyclogobius > Eucyclogobius newberryi. Next base: position 7,208,774 of record NW_027316167.1, read on the forward strand.
GAACAGAATTCACAAACATAAGAACTTGTCTTGGTGATTCGGTGAAACATAAAACAATGAACAATGAATAAGTCAAAAGAGAAACAATTTAAATCTACTATGGGATCAAAATAATAATAAGCTATAAGATAAATAACAAGAATAAAAATAAAAAATAGGTAAGTTCTTTGTCTATATTCTAAATTCAACTGTTTGTGCTGCTGTTCTGGTGTCGTTTTTCCAACTCTTGCAATGCATTATGGTCTATATTGACCAGTCTAGCGGCCATCGTCATACACTTCTTTCTAAGATACATTGTGGGACATTTTAAGAGCACTACTTACCTTACACTGGACATTCAGTCATGCCCTATAGAGTTTAGAGTGGACATTCTGACACAGCTTCAGGAGTAAGAAGTAATCTGAGGGACGATCCGCCTTTTATGCATGTTTTTTCTCATAAAACTCTTAATATTCTAACTTTTTCGGCTCTATTTCAAAGCAATTCCCTCACTACATTGGTTGGATTGAAGTCTTCCTTTGATAGACTGCTCAAATGTCGCATATATACATACACAAATCCCAATGTTGCGAGCGTATTTGTCTGTGTTCGCAGCCACCCACGCAGTCTGATCGCGTTATCCTCCGTGTGACACCTCGCTCCGGGCGCACGGCGAAGTGACACATTAGAATGAGCGCCGTCCCCTGGAACAGGCCACACCCGGTTCCCACACACCCACAGCCGCGGCGTCTCAACAGGCTCCCCGACAAATGAAAACACAAGTGAAAATTGAAAATATGGAAATTTCGCAGTCGAGGTGTATTTTTAACCAGGTCTGATGCCGATGCCGCCGCCGCCGCTGCTGTCGAGATGAATACAGCGATCGCGAGGCGTGAAGTACAAAGAGACGAAATGTAAAAAAGTTGCTGATGTATAAAGATGGTTTTCATGGGATGTCGCCTATAAACAGGACAATGGAATACACACCAATATTGGCATCAGAACAAGGTTTAAGTCTTTTTCTGAGTTGTCAAATGTCTCTTTTCTGGAATAAGTCAGTATTTACAGGTGATTTAAAGCTGAATTGTGTCGGTGCAATTTGCCTACTTGGTTGCGTAAACCTTTCAGACGCGTTGATAAACTACTCTCAGATTTTTCCTCACTTCCCGCCACTTTACACCCGCGTTAAAACATCGTATACGTGCATTTCTTTAGCTCATCATAACTCCTACAATCAGACAAGAATAAAAAGTACATTGCCTCCGCTTATGTTGGCTTTTTGCTGGAACGTTTTAACCTTTAATGAACTGGATGCACTCTGAATCCGCCTTGGAATGAACATAAAAGTAAGTAAGTAAGACATACCGTAAGTCTTACTGGTTCACTCACGTACAAAGCGCATTCATACAAAAATGGCCGATGCGCAACGTTGAGCGCGTTCACATGCGGGACAGGGAAATCGGATAAGACGCCAAGTACAATTTAAATTTAATTAAATTTGACAAACGTAGCTCGCCGAGGACAACGTACCATTACGGAAATAACAACATGCGCATGTAATTTTGAAGGGTCCTAGTGTGCCCTGAGGTTTCATCACTCTGCTCACACAAAAGCGCAGCAGTGTGTCAGCTTACAGTAAATAGAGTGTTAAGATTTGCAATTTATATCCGCCCAAAGACACTTGTTGCGCCTGCATGTTGCGCTTGAGCTTGATCCTTATTGTAAGCGTTAAAACATTAAAACCTAATTAAAAACGTGCTCGTGTTACGTTTGTTCAGTTATAACAAAAAAAAACATGCAAACAAATGAATAAGCAGATTCTCAGCTCCAACATGACCTTAATGAGCTTTTAATAAACGTTTACTTGGGCATCATCATATTATGTCGTACGTACAAAGTCTTCAACTTGCACATTCTGCAAAAAAACTAAAATCACATAATTTGAAAAAAAAAAAAAAACTTATTTTGTCTTTTTCTCCGTTTGGTCGGGGCTGACTTGTGGCGGTTTTACGGGCGGCGGGTCATTCTGATAAAGCTCTGCATGATGAACTCGGGGGCAGGACAGGTCTGACTGTTGTGGGGGATAGAAATACAAATGGAGTCAGTTTTGTGACTCTGCAGGTAGACGCAGTGAGGAATTACTGGCCTGAAGACGCAGTGGCAGTTTGCATCAGAATCACTGCCGTCCTGCGCCACCCGGTGGGTAAAGGGGGCAGAACATATGCCAGGCTCCACGTGCCGCCAGCCGCAGCGCTGTGAGTTTAAATCCCGACTCTGACAATTCACTACTTCTCTCTCATCCCCGTTCCACGCTCAACTGTCCAGTCCAATCAACCCTACGGGCCAAACATCACTGCTGTCCCACTACGGCAGCAGGTCTCACATCCACCCGACCCTGCTCAGCCTTCTCATGCGGGTGTGGCCTTGACATGCTATGTTCAAATAATTCATTGTGAGGTTCCCGAGGTCCCAAACATCTCAAGGGGTCGGACTAACATCACTGAAAATACTGGTAATAGAAGAAGCAGGAAATAATAGTCAAACACACTTTACTTCAACTGAATGTTCCTTCTTGTCAGCTCCATTAAAAGACTGTAGAGATGAGAATAATCTATGTCATTAGTCAAATGCAGTGGATCGTCTGATATTTTCAATAAAACATAAAATATGAGCGCTGGGGTTAATTAGCTCTCCAGCCTTAAAGTCTGTTAAAATGCTGCAGACATCGCGGGCTGGTGTAACACAAGAGTTATTCATATCTAAGAGAGAAATACACTTGAAGTCAGAAAATGTCTCTCCCTCTAATCATCCCAGTCTTTAAATCATGTTGAATGTGTTTTATCAAATGCATAATACTTCTTTTACACAGAGTTTAAACCTGAAGATGTTACCTGGGATCAGAACACACACGTCTATGATACTTTGTGAAGAGTGAGTGGAGTCGCCAGTCGCTCCGCCGCGACCTTGAGTCAAACTCAAAGAGAATCGTGCTCAGAATCAGACTTGTTCTTCTCTGTGATGCATATGAAACAAAGCAGCTCATTGGTCACCTTTTTAAAATCAAACATCTCTCACTTATTTCTGTGCCACTTAAGTATTCATATTAGTATTGTCGACCGAGCCTGTCCGTGATTGGCTAATCCACCTGTCAATCACGCCCATCTGAACTGGGAAAGGTAAACACCGGTGACCAGACTAACATGGATCTGTATAAAACATACTAAGAGATTATTCAGCTGGTGATTGGTTGTTCTCCCTGCTTCACTTCCACAAGGGTGTGTGAAAACTGGGAACTAGTTTGGTGGATTTTAATAATGGACTCGGACTTGAACTTTACCAGCCGCGTCACATCAATAACATCTGCAGCTTTTTACCATCTAAAAACATTGACAAAATCAAAAATATTGTGTTTAAACCAGATTTGGAGAGACTTATCCATTCGTTTGTCTACAGTAGATTAGACTACTGTAACTGCCTCCTGCTGGTGCCAGAGTCAGGACTAAACATGGGCCGGCCTCCTGCTGGTGCCAGAGTCAGGACTAAACATGGGCCGGCCTCCTGCTGGTGCCAGAGTCAGGACTAAACATGGGCCGGCCTCCTGCTGGTGCCAGGGTCAGGACTAAACATGGGCCGGCCTCCTGCTGGTGCCAGAGTCAGGACTAAACATGGGCCGGCCTCCTGCTGGTGCCAGAGTCAGAACTAAACATGGACCGGCCTCCTGCTGGTGCCAGAGTCAGGACTAAACATGGGCCGGCCTCCTGCTGGTGCCAGAGTCAGGACTAAACATGGGCCGGCCTCCTGCTGGTGCCAGAGTCAGAACTAAACATGGACCGGCCTCCTGCTGGTGCCAGAGTCAGGACTAAACATGGACCGGCCTCCTGCTGGTGCCAGAGTCAGGACTAAACATGGACCGGCCTCCTGCTGGTGCCAGAGTCAGGACTAAACATGAACCGGCCTCCTGCTGGTGCCAGAGTCAGGACTAAACATGGACCAGCCTCCTGCTGGTGCCAGAGTCAGGACTAAACATGAACCGGCCTCCTGCTGGTGCCAGAGTCAGAACTAAACATGGACCGGCCTCCTGCTGGTGCCAGAGTCAGGACTAAACATGGACCGGCCTCCTGCTGGTGCCAGAGTCAGGACTAAACATGGACCGGCCTCCTGCTGGTGCCAGAGTCAGGACTAAACATGGACCGGCCTCCTGCTGGTGCCAGAGTCAGGACTAAACATGGACCGGCCTCCTGCTGGTGCCAGAGTCAGGACTAAACATGGACCGGCCTCCTGCTGGTGCCAGAGTCAGGACTAAACATGGACCGGCCTCCTGCTGGTGCCAGAGTCAGGACTAAACATGAACCGGCCTCCTGCTGGTGCCAGAGTCAGGACTAAACATGGACCGGCCTCCTGCTGGTGCCAGAGTCAGGACTAAACATGGACCGGCCTCCTGCTGGTGCCAGAGTCAGGACTAAACATGAACCGGCCTCCTGCTGGTGCCAGAGTCAGGACTAAACATGGACCGGCCTCCTGCTGGTGCCAGAGTCAGGACTAAACATGAACCGGCCTCCTGCTGGTGCCAGAGTCAGGACTAAACATGGGGAATCTGCGTTTCAGTTTTATGCAGCTAAAATCTGGAACATTCTTCCTGAAGATGTGAGACTCTGACAATGTTCAAATCTGAGCTAAAAACAGTTTTTTTTAGCTGTGTTTGACTGAAAGGATTTTCTTTATACTTTTCTCTTTTATGTCTCTTTTTTTCTGTAATTTCTTTGTCATTTGAATGCATGTTTTTCCTGTTGTGAAGAACTTTGAATTTCCTTTTATATAAAATGTCCTCGACAAATAAACTTGCCTTAGATTTGCAGTTTGAAAAAGATGCAGCTTTAAAGGTTTTGTGTTTTAGCTTCACAAACTGTGCAATTCTCTGCTGTACAAATGAAACTAAAGCAAACCATGGACCACATTATCTTATGAACATTACAAAGAAAGGTCCAACCGTACTTACTGCTGTTTCTGTGTCAATGATGTAGGAAATTAACTCTTATGTGTATTAATATGTACATGTATGTATCTACACATATATTCATATTTGTATTACCTGGATCGATTTTTAGTTTTGCTACTGATGTTATTGATGATGATGGATGATGATGGATGATGATGGATGATGATGGATGATGATGGATGATGATGGATGATGATGATGATGATGGATGATGATGGATGATGATGGATGATGATGGATGATGATGGATGATGATGGATGATGATGGATGATGATGGATGATGATGATGATGATGGATGATGATGGATGATGATGGATGATGATGGATGATGATGGATGATGATGGATGATGATGGATGATGATGGATGATGATGGATGATGATGATGATGATGGATGATGATGGATGATGATGGATGATGATGGATGATGATGGATGATGATGGATGATGATGGATGATGATGATGATGATGATGATGATGATGATGATGATGATGATGATACATGTATACTTTTCTTCTGATCATTATGACATCATTATGTAGCTATGAGATTTCCTGTTTATACATTCAAAATTTCTTCTTCTTATTTTCTAAAGAAAAACGCCATGTCTCTCTGCAACGGCCAATCAACACCAACATACATGAGACTTTTGGTCACGCTTAATCACTCTGAGATCCCCCCCGAGCATGCATCCTCAAGCCCGTCCCTTTCTCTTCCAGACGTAGCGCTCGCCGTTCGACGCAGTAACCGCTCCTCATCAATCGTCCGAGCGCGTACAGCCTCCCACGAAGACGGCGCAGCCAGCCGGTAAACCATCGCGTTCGCCGGGATGACTTATGGACGTTATATTTTTAAATTGGCCACTCGAGCACCTCTGATAAATCAACACGAAGGACATTAAACGGTTCATTATCATCCTGATGTGATTCATGGTCAGCGGAGGCCTTGGTAGTAGCCGCCGCCGTCGTCGGGAGGGAGCGGGACGAGGAACAAGCCCCTCCCTCACCCAGACGCCGGCCCGTGTTGAGACAGGCAAGTCGCGTTGATTTATGGTCCGGTGCAGACGAAGCTTTGGACTGAGCTCCGGGTGCAGCAGGGTGGAAGGTGACAGTAAGTACGCCGCGCGCACATGGATGAGCAGAGTGAACAAGTGCGCGGAATGAACAAGCGGCGTATGATACTGTACGCCCGGCTGCACACGTATGTAAGGATGGACTGCCTGTGTACGGATCAAATTATTCGACTGTTGGAGCGAAACGTAACGATGGGGTGCTCGATGAGTGAGTGAATGCAAATGTTTTCCTCATAGAGTGTAGTGTAAAAGGAGCACTTGGTGACAAAATCAACCCGCTGCGTGCTGTCTGCATCTAAGTATTTTGCCTGGGATCCAGAATACACACTTGGCCAATACTTTACGATGAGTGAGTCTGGACATCGCTCTCTCCGTCGCGGCTCAAAGAGAATCGTGCATCAGATTCGCTTTTTTCAGTGATTTGTGTGAAATATATGAGCTTGATGGTCGCTCACTGTAATAAGAACGATGTCTTGCCATGTCCCTGATTGACTACACCACCTGTCAATCATGCCCGTCAAGCTATGTAGAAAATACTGAGAGATATTCTGGATTTTACAGGTAAAAACAGAGCCGCAAGCATCGCTACGATTCACTTTGATCTCTGTAACAAGCTGTTCTAAAGCCATGCACGTGCCTTCAAGTGGGTGCATGTGAATACTAGCAATGTTTGTGAAAACTGGAGCTTTAAATGTTATGTCTCCTTCCAAAGTGTTGCTTAGTTGACATTGTTTAAGCTTCATACAAACTGCTTTACTCTCCAGTGCACGAGCAGAGCCAGCTCTAATGTCCTCTGCAAAATTAAAATTCCCACTGTTTCTTTGCTTTTTTCTTTGTGTCTATGGACAGGCGATGCTCTGCGACAGTTACTCATTTGCTTTATGAACGTTGTTTAATCTGCTTCTTCATTTTTTACGATGAAAAGCCCTGTGAGGGAAACTGTTGCTGTTATTTATGTTATTTATGTTCCAAAAATAAACTGAGAAACTGAATTGAAATTGTGACAACACATTATTTGAATTCATACTACAGGAAATAAAAAGCCTGAATTCCCAAATGCTGTACGACACGGCTCTAAGAAAACATAACACATACTCTACTCATTCGATCCCCTATTGTGTCCCACATTCCATAATTCCCCCCGTCGTGTTGTACAGTTTCTGGCACGGTCACATACAAAATGACTGGAGTCGAGGGTCAGGCTAAGAGGTGTCCGGCGGCGACTGTTTGCTGCCAACAGGTTAATCTACCCACGGCTGACCTCCCCGGCACACGCATTAGCCCCGGCCAGAGCTCGCGAGCATCGATTTATTTCCAGAAAGGCTCACGGAAATGACAGAGCAGATCAGAGGAATTAAATGAACGCTGAAAGGCAAATGGCTGAGGAAAAGAAGAAAACCCGAAGAGACTAACTGCGGTCAGAGTCGCAGACGCCGCAGCCTTCACGGCGAACACTGACGGATTCAACGCCGACCGACAATTGTGTTGTGTTCAATATGTGCAGCGGCTTAGTTGTTACTGAGGTGACGTTTCCAGAGATGTGTCCTGGAGATGTATCTAACTGTAGAATTATTAGCAATCTTTGTTTCATACACTTTTATTTATTTTACTTTATGTATCTTGTTCTATTATATGTTATTATATGTTATTTATGTTATTTATGTTATTTTATTTGTATTTTATTTATTTTATTTATTTTATTTATTTTATTTATTTTATTTATTTTATTTATTTTATTTATTTTATTTATTTTTTTGTTTTATTTATTTTTTTGTTTTATTTATTTTGTTTATTTATTTTATTTATTAAGTTTGTTGATTTATTTTATTGTATTTTATTTATTTTATTGTATTAATCTTATGTATTTTATTTATTGTAATTTTTTTATTTATTTTTTATTTATTTTTTTGCAATACCAAGACCCATTTTGTGCTTTCAAATGCCCGCACATTTTTTTAATGATTTTTATTATGACTGCTAAACCACTTTTCTGCTCTTCCGTGAGTTGCCAGCAGATGGTGCAAAGACGCCAACAAACTAACGCGATCTCTCAAGTCTGCAGAGATTACTACGAAAGAAGAACACGACAAATGAAGCTCAGTTCAACACGATCGCTTCAATTTAGCCATTTAAACATGTTCAAATGGATCTGACATTTTGTTTTCCAAAAAGGGGAACAATCACTTCATGCGCAGTAACGGCCGGAGATTAGAGAAAGACACAAACATCGTCTGCTAATCAAATATATAAAATACCAGAAGGTTTTAAAGATGTTAGAGAGTCATTATATTAGTCCTAGAGCGCACGGCAGCCGCTACTCAACGGCCGGAATGTGTGTGAAAATGACAAAGAACATACTGTATAGTCTGTGAACAGGGTTGAGTTTTACATTATCAGTAATTATGCATAACTGAAACGTACACATCACTGATTTGAAAAAGTAAAAACCAGATTTCCCTGGAAACATTGACACGTCCAGTTACTCTTTATTTACTCAAAAAAAAAAACTATTGTTGGGTCATAGATGACATCACAACCTTCTGCAGGACAATAATATTCACTACCGGTGTGGGCAGCTGAAATGTATGTGGTTAAGATGCTGATTTGTAAAAGTAAAGTGTGTAGTCACAAATACAGTATTTTCTGGACTATAAGTGCACCAGCCAAAAACTGCATAATAGAGAAGACAAATACATATATAAGTCACACTGGAGTATGAAATGCGGTTGCAAGTGTGAAAATAATATATCGCATATAAGTCGCTCCGGAGTATAAGTATATAAAAATGTTTACTTATACTCCGGAGCGACTTATATGTGATATTATTTGTTATTAGGCCCGAGCGCCACAAGCTGGCGAGAGGCCTATTAATCTCGTAAGGCCGTGCGAAGCACGGCTGCGAAAGTGCGCACGTAGTGCGCACGAAATCGAGCGCGAAGCGCTCGCCCACTTCCAAACACTCACTAACGCACTCCTTCACTCATGCACGCCCCGTGCATACTAATTAGTATTAGGAAAATGGAACATTACCGTTGTAAACGGGCGAAGCCCGTGCAAAAGTGCGCACTAAACGAGCACTTTACATTGAGATGACGACCGCGAAAGCGGTCGTCATCCCCATATAAAGCACTCATTTGCGCTAAGTACCTCACGAATACGTTCCCCATCTCTTGCATGTTCCGTGCATATAAGCATGTAATGCAAAAAATGAACATTATTACTGTATAGAGGGCCAAAAACACAAAGTGGGCGGAGCCCACTCAAAATTAACGAAAGTACCCGTCAGTGACCAGGGACCCACACCATGGGGTAGGAAAGCGCGAGCGCTTTCCGAAAATGTATAGTTTATGATATTTGGAAAATGGGAAACATTGTTTTCGCATCGGAATATTATTAGGCCCGAGCGCCACAAGCTGGCGAGAGGCCTATTAATCTCGTAAGGCCGTGCGAAGCACGGCTGCGAAAGTGCGCACGTAGTGCGCACGAAATCGAGCGCGAAGCGCTCGCCCACTTCCAAACACTCACTAACGCACTCCTCCACTCATGCACGCCCCGTGCATACTAATTAGTTGTAGGAAAATGGAACATTACCGTTGTAAACGGGCGAAGCCCGTGCAAAAGTTCGCACTAAACGAGCACTTTACATTGGGATGACGACCGCGAAGCGGTCGTCATCCCCATATAAAGCACTCATTTGCGCTAAGTAGCTCACGAATACGTTCCCCATCTCTTGCATGTTCCGTGCATATAAGCATGTAATGCAAAAATTGAACATTATTACTGTATAGAGGGCCAAAAACACAAAGTGGGCGGAGCCCACTCAAAATTATCGAAAGTACCCGTCAGTGACCAGGGACCCACACCATGAGGTAGGAAAGCGCGAGCGCTTTCCGAAAATGTATAGTTTATGATATTTGAAAAATGGGAAACATTGTTTTCGCATCGGAATATTATTCTTTCTTTCTTTCTTTCTTTCTTCTTCTCGGGACCAACCCCCCTATTTTTCACCCAGTGAACATTGACGAAAAGTCACAAAAATTTGCACACCTCTAAAAATCGTGCCTCTCTACATTCTGGCTATTTCCCTTTTCTAAAATAAAAAAAATTGGCGCGTCAGCGCCCCCAAATGTACCAAAAATGCATTGAGAGATGGGAAATGACCCAAAAAAAATCTGATCGTAGAATCATGAAATTTGGCGCCGAGGTAGATGGTGACAAGAGAAGTAAAAAATATTATTACGGCAACGCCGTCCGCCCAACCAAATGTCGGCCATATTGCTTCAAAAATGGCTAAACATGACTTCGGAGTTTTTCCAAACGTCGTACTTTTACGAACTCCTCCCAGGGCGTTGAAGTGAAATAAATTAATTTGGAGCCACAGCGCCCCCTACAGATTTTATATGGAGGTTAAATATTTAGTTTTGCGAAATTATATGAAATTTGACACACAACTCAATTTTGGCATCCCCATCAAAAAAGTCAATGAGACCCATGTCATAATTGTTATGGCGTTGCCGTAACGATGACCGAAACCTTCCATGTTATTCCAATGGGGAAATCGCCAGAACATGTTTACACTTTAGACTTTCACAAACTCCTCTTAGGGCGTTAGACATATTAACCTGAAATTTGGTGAGACTCATCTTCAGGGGTGGACCATCAAAAGTTATCCACATTTTTATTCAAAGAGTCACGGTGTCTGTGCAGCAAAGCCGCACATTTTGCCAAGAATTCAAAATAAAATAGCTTTTTGATGGTAAAACAAAGGGGAGAAGATGTGACAGCGTCACAGATTCAGCAGTAGGCGTAATAAAAGGACAATTGGGGCGCGTTAGCGCCCCCTCCTCTTGCGGCGTGGCGGCGGTGTGGCGGCGGCGTGGCGAGGGCCGATCATTGCCGCTTGCGGCTATATTTATTATTATTATTATTAAGGATATTAATGGCGTCGTTCATTCGCCGTTTCTTCCGTTCTCAAATCTCCCGTTCGCTCCCCATCAGAGCACAACCACGTCCCGTCGAGTGAACGTCGGCCAAGCAGATTGACATCTTAATACGGCCTCGCGCACGCGGAGAAACCAACACGGGATAAAACTGATGCGAGTCCGGCCAAAACAGGCAATTACTCCGTCCGTGCCGTTTATGGACGACTCCCGGGCTTTTTAATTACACAAAATCCCAGCGCTGATGCCCAGATTATTAAGAGACAAGTGTACGCTCTTTCTCTCGCCGTGTGTACTCTGTGTGTACTCTGTGTGTACTCTGTGTGTACTCTGTGTGTGTGTGTGTGTGTGTGTGTGTGCGTGCGCACGCGCGTGCGTGAGTGCGTGCGTGTTTGTGTGTGTGTGTGTGTGTGTGTGTGTACACTCTGTGTGTGTTTGTGTGTTTGCTCTTAAGGTAGAATCATCACGAATCAGCAAAAGACCACCACCAGGCAAGCGAGGCCCACTCACGAGTAATCCCGCACGCCCCGGGAGACTCGGCGGAGGAATAACTGCAGACTCAGAGGTATGTGAAAGTCTTTCCCGGTCGGCGAGGCCCGGAGGGTTGAAACTCCGCCTCAGCAGAACGCCGCGTGCCCGGGCGTGAGCGACAACGTGAGCGACAACGTGAGCGACAACGTGAGCGACAACGTGAGCGACAACGTGAGCGACAACGTGAGCGACAACGTGGCGCCGAGTGATAAGAGGCAGAAAATGACATCATGCTCTCGTATCTGTGTCGTATTGCTTATTGCGGAGCCGACGCGTTGGAACATTCGCCTCCATTTTGAGATGTTTGTCTTGTACGCGCGCCGCAGGTTTGATCTCGTTGAAATCCCCAATTCTCCAGAGCGGGACGGCGGCGGCGGCGGGACGGTGTTGTCGTGATGTTGCAGCAGTTTGGTTCTTTGTTCTGTGAATCGGGGGGAAAGTGGTTTGTGGAGTGTCCCAGAAAGTACACGATGTCAGATATTACAGATTTTGATTGGATGTTTCAAAAGATAAAACGCTGCACGTATTCTGTCGTTTTTGTTTTTTTTTGTTTTTTTTTTGCTCCATTCTAAGTAGTCGTTCCATTAACACTTTTGAGTATTCAAGTTGTAGACTTTTTATGATAAACTTGTTTCACTTGTGGACGCATTGTTGTCCTGAATATATTCAAGTAGTATTCAAGTAGTATTCAAGTAGTATTCAAGTAGTATTCAAGTAGTATTCAAGCAGTATTCAAGTAGTATTCAAGCAGTATTCAAGTAGTATTCATGTAGTATTCAAGCAGTATTCAAGCAGTATTCAAGCAGTATTCAAGTAGTATTCAAGCAGTATTCAAGTAGTATTCAAGTAGTATTCAAGTAGTATTCAAGCAGTATTCAAGTAGTATTCAAGCAGTATTCAAGTAGTATTCATGTAGTATTCAAGCAGTATTCAAGCAGTATTCAAGCAGTATTCAAGTAGTATTCAAGCAGTATTCAAGTAGTATTCAAGTAGTATTCAAGTAGTATTCAAGCAGTATTCAAGTAGTATTCAAGTAGTATTCAAGTAGTATTCAAGTAATATTCAAGTAGTATTCAAGCAGTATTCAAGCAGTACTCAAGTAGTATTCATGTAGTATTCAAGCAGTATTCAAGCAGTATTCAAGCAGTATTCAAGTAGTATTCAAGCAGTATTCAAGTAGTATTCAAGCAGTGTTCAAGTAGTGTTCAAGTAGTGTTCAAGTAGTATTCAAGCAGTATTCAAGTAGTGTTCATGTAGTATTCAAGCAGTATTCAAGCAGTATTCAAGCAGTATTCAAGCAGTATTCAAGCAGTATTCAAGTAGTATTCAAGCAGTGTTCAAGTAGTGTTCAAGTAGTATTCAAGCAGTATTCAAGTAGTATTCAAGCAGTATTCATGTAGTATTCAAGTAGTATTCAAGTAGTATTCAAGTAGTATTCAAGCAGTATTCAAGTAGTATTCAAGCAGTATTCAAGTAGTATTCATGTAGTATTCAAGCAGTATTCAAGCAGTATTCAAGTAGTATTCAAGTAGTATTCAAGTAGTATTCAAGCAGTATTCAAGTAGTATTCAAGCAGTATTCAAGTAGTATTCATGTAGTATTCAAGCAGTATTCAAGCAGTATTCAAGCAGTATTCAAGTAGTATTCAAGCAGTATTCAAGTAGTATTCAAGTAGTATTCAAGTAGTATTCAAGCAGTATTCAAGTAGTATTCAAGTAGTATTCAAGTAGTATTCAAGTAATATTCAAGTAGTATTCAAGCAGTATTCAAGCAGTACTCAAGTAGTATTCATGTAGTATTCAAGCAGTATTCAAGCAGTATTCAAGCAGTATTCAAGTAGTATTCAAGCAGTATTCAAGTAGTATTCAAGCAGTGTTCAAGTAGTGTTCAAGTAGTGTTCAAGTAGTATTCAAGCAGTATTCAAGTAGTGTTCATGTAGTATTCAAGCAGTATTCAAGCAGTATTCAAGCAGTATTCAAGCAGTATTCAAGCAGTATTCAAGTAGTATTCAAGCAGTGTTCAAGTAGTGTTCAAGTAGTATTCAAGCAGTATTCAAGTAGTATTCAAGCAGTATTCATGTAGTATTCAAGCAGTATTCAAGCAGTGTTCAAGTAGTATTCAAGCAGTATTCAAGCAGTGTTCAAGCAGTATTCAAGTAGTATTCAAGCAGTATTCAAGTAGTATTCAAGTAGTATTCAAGTAGTATTCAAGTAGTATTCAAGCAGTATTCAAGTAGTGTTCATGTAGTATTCAAGCAGTATTTAAGTAGTATTCAAGCAGTGTTCAAGCAGTATTCAAGTAGTATTCAAGTAGTATTCAAGTAGTATTCAAGTAGTATTCAAGTAGTATTCAAGTAGTATTCAAGCAGTATTCAAGTAGTATTCAAGTAGTATTCAAGTAGTATTCAAGTAGTATTCAAGTAGTATTCAAGCAGTATTTAAGTAGTGTTCAAGTAGTATTCAAGCAGTATTCAAGCAGTGTTCAAGTAGTGTTCAAGTAGTATTCAAGCAGTATTCAAGTAGTATTCAAGTAGTATTCAAGTAGTATTCAAGTAGTATTCAAGCAGTATTTAAGTAGTATTCAAGCAGTATTCAAGCAGTATTCAAGCAGTATTTAAGCAGTATTCAAGTAGTATTCAAGTTGTATTCAAGCAGTATTCCTGTAGTATTCAAGCAGTGTTCAAGTAGTATTCAAGTAGTATTCAAGCAGTATTCAAGCAGTATTCAAGTAGTATTTAAGCAGTATTCAAGCAGTATTCAAGCAGTGTTCAAGCAGTATTCAAGTAGTATTCAAGCAGTATTCAAGTAGTATTCAAGCAGTATTCAAGTAGTGTTCATGTAGTATTCAAGCAGTATTCAAGTAGTATTCAAGCAGTGTTCAAGCAGTATTCAAGTAGTATTCAAGTAGTATTCAAGTAGTATTCAAGTAGTATTCAAGTAGTATTCAAGCAGTATTCAAGTAGTATTCAAGTAGTATTCAAGTAGTATTCAAGTAGTATTCAAGTAGTATTCAAGCAGTATTTAAGTAGTGTTCAAGTAGTATTCAAGCAGTGTTCAAGTAGTGTTCAAGTAGTATTCAAGCAGTATTCAAGTAGTATTCAAGTAGTATTCAAGTAGTATTCAAGTAGTATTCAAGCAGTATTTAAGTAGTATTCAAGCAGTATTCAAGCAGTATTCAAGCAGTATTTAAGCAGTATTCAAGTAGTATTCAAGTTGTATTCAAGCAGTATTCCTGTAGTATTCAAGCAGTGTTCAAGTAGTATTCAAGTAGTATTCAAGCAGTATTCAAGCAGTATTCAAGTAGTATTTAAGCAGTATTCAAGCAGTATTCAAGCAGTATTCAAGCAGTATTCAAGTAGTATTCAAGCAGTATTCAAGCAGTATTCAAGTAGTATTCAAGCAGTATTCAAGCAGTATTCAAGCAGTATTCAAGTAGTGTTCAAGTAGTGTTCAAGTAGTATTCAAGTAGTATTCAAGTTGTATTCAAGCAGTATTCCTGTAGTATTCAAGCAGTGTTCAAGTAGTATTCAAGCAGTATTCAAGCAGTATTCAAGCAGTATTCAAGCAGTGTTCTAGTGTTCAAGTAGTATTCAAGTAGTATTCAAGCAGTATTCAAGTAGTGTTCAAGTAGTGTTCAAGTAGTATTCAAGTAGTATTCAAGCAGTATTCAAGTAGTGTTCAAGTAGTGTTCAAGTAGTGTTCAAGTAGTATTCAAGTAGTATTCAAGTAGTATTCATGTAGTATTCAAGCAGTATTCAAGCAGTGTTCAAGTAGTATTCAAGTAGTATTCAAGTAGTATTCAAGTAGTATTCAAGCAGTATTCAAGCAGTATTCAAGTAGTATTTAAGCAGTATTCAAGCAGTATTCAATCAGTATTCAAGCAGTATTCAAGTAGTATTCAAGCAGTATTCAAGCAGTATTCAAGTAGTGTTCAAGTAGTGTTCAAGTAGTATTCAAGCAGTATTCAAGCAGTATTCAAGCAGTATTCAAGCAGTATTCAAGTAGTGTTCAAGTAGTGTTCAAGTAGTATTCAAGCAGTATTCAAGCAGTATTCAAGTAGTGTTCAAGTAGTGTTCAAGTAGTGTTCAAGTAGTATTCAAGTAGTGTTCAAGTCGTGTTCAAGTAGTATTCAAGCAGTATTCAAGCAGTATTCAAGTAGTATTCAAGTAGTATTCAAGCAGTATTCAAGTAGTGTTCAAGTAGTGTTCAAGTAGTGTTCAAGTAGTATTCAAGCAGTGTTCAAGTAGTATTCAAGCAGTATTCAAGTAGTATTCAAGTAGTATTCAAGCAGTATTCAAGCAGTGTTCAAGTAGTGTTCAAGTAGTGTTCAAGTAGTATTCAAGTAGTATTCAAGTAGTATTCATGTAGTATTCAAGCAGTATTCAAGTAGTATTCAAGCAGTATTCAAGTAGTATTCAAGCAGTATTCAAGCAGTATTCAAGCAGTATTCAAGTAGTATTCAAGTAGTATTCAAGCAGTATTCAAGCAGTATTCAAGTAGTATTCAAGTAGTGTTCAAGTAGTGTTCAAGTAGTGTTCAAGTAGTATTCAAGCAGTATTCATGTAGTATTCAAGTAGTGTTCAAGTAGTGTTCAAGTAGTGTTCAAGTAGTATTCAAGCAGTATTCATGTAGTATTCAAACAGGATTCAAGCAGTGTTCAAGTAGTATTCAAGTAGTATTCAAGCAGTATTCAAGCAGTATTCAAGCAGTATTCAAGCAGTATTCAAGTAGTATTCAAGCAGTATTCAAGCAGTATTCAAGTAGTATTTAAGCAGTATTCAAGCAGTATTCAAGAAGTATTCAAGAAGTATTCAAGCAGTATTCAAGCAGTATTCAAGCAGTATTCAAGTAGTATTCAAGCAGTATTCAAGCAGTATTCAAGCAGTATTCAAGTAGTATTCAAGTAGTATTCAAGCAGTATTCAAGCAGTATTCAAGCAGTATTCAAGTAGTATTCAAGTAGTATTCAAGCAGCATTCAAGTAGTATTCAAGTAGTATGTATTCAAGCAGTATTCAAGTAGTATTCAAGTAGTATTCAAGCAGTATTCAAGCAGTATTCAAGCAGTATTCAAGCAGTATTCAAGCAGTATTCAAGTAGTATTCAAGTAGTATTCAAGAGCCCGAAGCGCGGGTGACAGTGGCATTAGTGACAGTGTTGTACCATTAATGCCCAGCAGAGGGTGTAATACTCCCCACCGATTTAAATAACGTCACTACTTTGCGCATGTGGGTGGGATCAAACACAAATACAGTTGAGTTTTAGTTGTAAAAAATACTAAATCTAGATACATTTTGTCGTAAGTAATGCAAATGTAATGTGTTATAAATTCCATGTACTTGTACTTTTAAACTCGTCTAAGTGGAGAATATGAAACGCTTGGCTGACACTAATGAGCCTCAAGTATTCAGAGTAATTATGATAGCAGCGTTTTGCTTTTAGCTCTAAGTGATGTTGGCTCGTTTTATCTGATAAATGAAGACGAGAGTAAAAATGAGAGTGCTGCTCGGTGGTGCAGTGGTTAAGGCACAGCACATGTGTGCAGCCGGCCGCACAGTCGTGAGTTTGACTGTTTACTGCATGTCCTCCCCTCTCTCTCATCCCCGTTACACCCTGTACTTTCCTGCCAATAAAGCCCACACAATTACAGTTGCAAGTAGAAAGGCTTAAGGCTAAAGAGAACATGCATAATGTTGTTGTTGGTCCCATTTGGATTCATTTCTCTCACAAAGCTCAGGTATTACTGTGTACTCGCCCGACACGAGGCCATTCACCTCTCCGTATACTGCTGCTATAAAAACACTGTGATTTAATGACCAAAAAAGCCAGTGTGTGTCAAACATTTGACCGCTGAGTCACTTGCCCTCACAAACAGTAAATGGCAAGGCTGTCTAAACAGTAACCCAGCAACAAGGTCAAAGCCCTGTATTTAACAAGCTGAACTTTGCTTTGAAGGCCTCTCCTGCTCTGTGGACGGGGGCTCTTTGCCCCACACGTGCTCTGTTTGTGCTGAAATACATCTGTCATATTATTCTATCCAAAAGTCATTATTTAAAATGACTTGTTTTCAGACATGTGTGTGTGAAGGTGTTTATTACACAGACAAAGTGTGAAAAGGGGAGTGATGACACGAGCACATAGCTCCTCCTACAACCTTTGGATGAGTCTTCAGCCTTCATCTAACTCTCTACTCATCCCAGAGCTGACATCACACACGTGAGTACACTCAACGATATATGTAGTATGCAAGAGTCATCTTAGGCAGAATCTGGATATCTTTAGGAAAATGACTTGGAGTTGGTGAGATAGTAGTAGTAGTAATAGTAGTAGTAGTAGTAGTAGTAGTAGTAGTAGTAGTAGTAGTAGTAGTACACAGAACAGATGTTATAAGTGAACACAGACACACAGAGGACACTTCTGAGTGAGGACGGCTCAGCATGTGTCATTTCAAACTAGCAGACTTAAATTTGTACACTAACTGCTGCCTGAAGAGGATCTGCACGTTCTCCTAGTGTCCTTCCTTTTGGTCAGACATAATACACTAAAGGCTAAATAAATAGGAAATCAACCTTTTTCTAATCGAAGGGTTAGAATACACCAGCCAAACCAAACTGAAAAGCTGAGTGATTTATTGTGAAAACTTTAATATATATTTTTCCCATTAAATCTAGTACTTATAATTTACTACATGTGTTATAAAGCATATGAGAATCAGCATTACCTTTCACTATGATGATCGTTACAGTCACTTTTATATGTTTGTTATGCAATAAGCCGGGATTGTAAAATGTGAACCAAGCCCAGACTGTGATAGTATTTTATAAACTGTCTAAAGCCTATACTTGTGTTTCTACTCGATTTTTTCTTCAATTATTCACTCATTTGAACTAAATGTTTTATCTTCTTCAGATTCCACCATGTACTCCTCATGGTGTGTGCTGTTCTTTCTGCTATCAGGTAATTTTGTAAAGAAATCAATGTGTTTACTTTTTAAAATCAACTTCTTAGAGCTTTTATTGTATAATGTGCAGCACAAAAACATAGCTCTGTGAGAGTATTCCTTGTAGGTCTGATGAGGCGGGGCAGCAGCAAGTGTTTCTGCATGTTTTCAACAGTCAAAACCACTTTAACAAACTCATTCCAGCGCCTAATTGGCTTTCACTATGTACATTTGTTCACTTCAAGGACTGTTGCTTTTCGCCTTTTCAACATGTTTTACTCCTCACTGTTGCCACTAGAGGGCGGTAAACACCTGACTAGGGCTTAAACTAGGCCTCAATTACTTTTGTGATTGGTCAACTGGTCAAAGGGCTATTTCTACTGTACTTTGAGACTTTTTATATACATTTTAACCAAATAAAGGCTGTAATATCAAAGAGAATTATTGATGAATCATTCTTTTTTTTTATTTTGATTGCTGTTGTCCTTGTTATAAAAGGTATTTGTGTGTGTGTTTTAGAGTCTGTATAGTCCAGGAAACAATTACAATGATAAAAATTCGACCACAATTATTTTTAAAGTCAACTAGTCACGATTTATTAATTAATCTTTGCAGACCCAACTGGAGATGTGATTGGAATATTTCACTATGTCATCAAACCTCTTCTGTTATGATTGTTTTTAATGCTCAGAAATACCTTGCGTTCTTAGTTTAGAGTAGAATGGGCTTGCCTTTCCGCAGATCTTGGCCTGATCGTGACACACAGACGAGATTTGAAGTTTAAAACAAAAGAATAAACCGTAAAAACCGTCAACCTTCAACTCAACCGTGGTGGCGTATCTTCAGGTTCGCGGGGGTTCTTGATCCACAACGTCCACCGGAGCCTGTGCCTGGAGGAAGTGGCCCCGGGCGCTGAGGTCGTGGCCCGAAAGTGCAGCCTGGACTCGGACTCGCAGCAGTGGATGTGGGAGGAGCGGCGGCGGCTGGTCAACGTGAAGACCTCCAGGTGTCTGTCCGCCCGCGCGGTCCAGCCCGTGCACACCGAGCCCTGCCCCGAGCCGGGGGACGAGGACGAGAGGGCGGCGGGGCTGGAGTGGGAGTGCGACCGGGACCGGCTGATCAGCAGGAACAACTCTCTGCTGCTGTCGCTGAGTGGTCGACGCCCGGTTCTCACGGATGATGGCAAGAACGTCAAATGGAGGTCTCTGGACCAGGGGGACATCTGTCAGGAGACGCTCAGTGAGTAGACGTCTTCCAATGTGACCTACACTTATGTCCTCGCTAACTGACTACATTTTACAAGTTTTGTTAACGTTCTAGAACACAGGTGTGCCAAAGTTCTGTAATCTTAACGCAAAGGATGCTGGGATTTATCAGGTGTATCTGTTTGATTTCATTTTGTGCTTACAACACTCTGTTTTTAGCAAAGTCTAGTCTATTCCCCAGAAAACACGTTAATAAAAGACAATTGAATCATTGTTTGCAAATAAACTTTTAAAATGTAACACAAATTAAGTTTGGCCCTCAGGCAAAGCAATCTTATTTGTAGAGCACAAGGCAATTTAAAGTGCTTCACACGACAGGAAAACACAAAACAGTTTAAGATATAAAAGAGAAGAGTCCAAATAAAAACATTTTGGAAAGACTGTTCCAGATTTTAGCTGCATAAAACTGAAACCCAGATTCCCCATGTTTAGTCCTGACTCTGGGCACCAGCAGGAGGCTGGTCCATGTTTAGTCCTGACTCTGGCACCAGCAGGAGGCTGGTCCATGTTTAGTCCTGACTCTGGCACCAGCAGGAGGCCGGTCCATGTTGAGTCCTGACTCTGGCACCAGCAGGAGGCCGGTCCATGTTTAGTCCTAACTCTGGCACCAGAAGGAGGCCGGTCCATGTTTAGTCCTGACTCTGGCACCAGCAAGAGGCCGGTCCATGTTTAGTCCTGACTCTGGCACCAGCAGGAGGCTGGTCCATGTTTAGTCCTGACTCTGGCACCAGCAGGAGGCCGGTCCATGTTTAGTCCTGACTCTGGCACCAGCAGGAGGCCGGTCCATGTTTAGTCCTGACTCTGGCACCAGCAAGAGGCCGGTCCATGTTTAGTCCTGACTCTGGCACCAGCAGGAGGCTGGTCCATGTTTAGTCCTGACTCTGGCACAAGCAGGAGGCTGGTCAGTGTTGAGTCCTGACTCTGACACCAGCAGGAGGCCGGTCCATGTTTAGTCCTGACTCTGGCACCAGCAAGAGGCCGGTCCATGTTTAGTCCTGACTCTGGCACCAGCAGGAGGCTGGTCCATGTTTAGTCCTGACTCTGGCACCAGCAGGAGGCTGGTCAGTGTTGAGTCCTGACTCTGGCACCAGCAGGAGGCCGGTCCATGTTGAGTCCTGACTCTGGCACCAGCAGGAGGCCGGTCCATGTTTAGTCCTGACTCTGGCACCAGCAAGAGGCCGGTCCATGTTTAGTCCTGACTCTGGCACCAGCAGGAGGCTGGTCCATGTTTAGTCCTGACTCTGGCACCAGCAGGAGGCTGGTCAGTGTTGAGTCCTGACTCTGACACCAGCAGGAGGCCGGTCCATGTTTAGTCCTGACTCTGGCACCAGCAAGAGGCCGGTCCATGTTTAGTCCTGACTCTGGCACCAGCAGGAGGCTGGTCCATGTTTAGTCCTGACTCTGGCACCAGCAGGAGGCTGGTCAGTGTTGAGTCCTGACTCTGGCACCAGCAGGAGGCCGGTCCATGTTGAGTCCTGACTCTGGCACCAGCAGGAGGCCGGTCCATGTTTAGTCCTGACTCTGGCACCAGCAAGAGGCCGGTCCATGTTTAGTCCTGACTCTGGCACCAGCAGGAGGCTGGTCCATGTTTAGTCCTGACTCTGGCACCAGCAGGAGGCTGGTCAGTGTTGAGTCCTGACTCTGACACCAGCAGGAGGCCGGTCCACGTTTAGTCCTGACTCTGGCACCAGCAGGAGGCCGGTCCATGTTTAGTCCTGACTCTGGCACCAGCAGGAGGCCGGTCCATGTTTAGTCCTGACTCTGGCACCAGCAGGAGGCCGGTCCATGTTTAGTCCTGACTCTGGCGCCAACAGGAGGCCGGTCCATGTTTAGTCCTGACTCTGGCACCAGCAGGAGGTCGGTCCATGTTTAGTACTGACTCTGGCACCAGCAGGAGGCCGGTCCATGTTTTGTCCTGACTCTGGGCACCAGCAGGAGGCCGGTCCATGTTTAGTCCTGACTCTGGCACCAGCAGGAGGCCGGTCCATGTTTAGTCCTGACTCTGGCACCAGCAGGAGGTCGGTCCATGTTTAGTCCTGACTCTGGCACCAGCAGGAGGCCGGTCCATGTTTTGTCCTGACTCTGGGCACCAGCAGGAGGCCGGTCCATGTTTAGTCCTGACTCTGGCACCAGCAGGAGGCCGGTCCCTGAGGTCCTCAGAGTCTGAGATGGTTCATATGGCCCTAACATGTCTGAGATGTAGTTAGGTGCTAGGCCATGGAGAGACTTGTACACAAGCAGAGCTGCTTTAAAGTCTATTCTCTGAGCCACAGGGGCCAGTGCAGAGACCTGAGAACAGGACTAATGTGATCATACTTCAGCAGCTGATATGCCTAATAATGATCTCAGATGATGGGCAAGAACCATTGTAACTCTAAGGGAGACTTACTGTTCAAATAAATATCCAAAATAGAAATCCACAAATGTTGAACCATCTCATTACTTGTTTGTGAGTGGCTCCACAAAGCTGTATTATTGATCTCATGTCTAAGAGTCATGTCAACTGACAACAATAATATCTTTAGAGTTCAATTATTGCATGTCAATCAGAGAAGTCGTTAAACTTTGTACCAGATTTTCTTTCATTGTTGATGGACTTACAGAGATATCCACCATAAATCAGGTTAAACAGATTAAGACAGGTTAGACAGTTAAACAGCAAATTCTACCTGAGAATTCACACTTTCCCACCGGCTCAACTTCAAACTATGAGAGTTATAGAATGTTGTGAATATCCCGTGAACACAACTTATTGAAAGCATTCTCACTTGTGGTTTCACGTCTCGGTTCGGCAGCTGCAGAACTCGAGAGCAACACACGTCTAATAGGATTGTCAAAACTGCAGGCAAAATAGTCGGTGTTCCTTCCTCTCCAATCTCGAGCGGAGATCTTCAGGAAGCGAAGCCTGAACCCAGCAGAGCAGCCGCCATCATTAAAGACCCTAGGCAACCGTCAATAATAAACATGTTGTCAGTGTTACCACCGGGTAAGAGGTAGTGGAGCACAAGATGCACATTCAGCAGGACGAAACTGCGAGTCGTGAGGTTGTTAAATGCACAGTGCCTCCCGTGCATTAGAATAGTTCTGTTTGGAAAAGAGCACAACTGTCAAATCCAGTGAGAATATAGAGTAGCTGCATTATATATAACGCGGGTAAATGTGCACGTTCTGATCCGGCGAAGCTTTCAATTGTAACAAGAGAGAGCCTTAGTTGTTGTTTTTAAGTCCAGTACGTGACCTTTAGCCACAAGAATGAAGACTATAATATAGACTATAAAAGCATGTTGTTGTTTTTGTTTTTTGTTTTATGTTTTTATTGGGGCGAAAAACCAAGAAAAACACGTGTTCTCACTGTGAGCGGACATCTCCACAAACTGACTATTCTTCTTCTTCTTCTGTGGTAATTTATAGCGTTTTATAGTGGTATCCAAGTGTTACATTACGCCACCTACTGTAGTTGCACGTCTTCTGTAGTTGTACGTCTTCTGTAGTTGTACGTCTTCTGTAGTTGTACGTCTTCTGTAGTTGTACGTCTTCTGTAGTTGTACGTCTTCTGTAGCTGTACGTCTTCTGTAGTTGTACGTCTTCTGTAGTTGTACGTCTTCTGTAGCTGTACGTCTTCTGTAGTTGTACGTCTTCTGTAGTTGTACGTCTTCTGTAGCTGTACGTCTTCTGTAGTTGTACGTCTTCTGTAGTTGTACGTCTTCTGTAGCTGTACGTCTTCTGTAGTTGTACGTCTTCTGTAGTTGTACGTCTTCTGTAGCTGTACGTCTTCTGTAGTTGTACGTCTTCTGTAGTTGTACGTCTTCTGTAGCTGTACGTCTTCTGTAGTTGTACGTCTTCTGTAGTTGTACGTCTTCTGTAGCTGTACGTCTTCTGTAGTTGTACGTCTTCTGTAGTTGTACGTCTTCTGTAGTTGTACGTCTTCTGTAGTTGTACGTCTTCTGTAGTTGTACGTCTTCTGTAGCTGTACCTCTTCTGTAGTTGTACGTCTTCTGTAGTTGTACGTCTTCTGTAGTTGTACGTCTTCTGTAGGTTGTACGTCTTCTGTAGTTGTACGTCTTCTGTAGTTGTACGTCTTCTGTAGTTGTACGTCTTCTGTAGTTGTACGTCTTCTGTAGCTGTACGTCTTCTGTAGTTGTACGTCTTCTGTAGTTGTACGTCTTCTGTAGTTGTACGTCTTCTGTAGTTGTACGTCTTCTGTAGTTGTACGTCTTCTGTAGCTGTACCTCTTCTGTAGTTGTACGTCTTCTGTAGTTGTACGTCTTCTGTAGTTGTACGTCTTCTGTAGCTGTACGTCTTCTGTAGTTGTACGTCTTCTGTAGTTGTACGTCTTCTGTAGTTGTACGTCTTCTGTAGTTGTACGTCTTCTGTAGTTGTACGTCTTCTGTAGTTGTACGTCTTCTGTAGTTGTACGTCTTCTGTAGTTGTACGTCTTCTTTAGTTGTACGTCTTCTTTAGTTGTACCTCTTCTGTAGCTGTACGTCTTCTGTAGTTGTACGTCTTCTGTAGTTGTACGTCTTCTGTAGTTGTACGTCTTCTGTAGTTGTACGTCTTCTGTAGTTGTACGTCTTCTGTAGTTGTACGTCTTCTGTAGTTGTACGTCTTCTGTAGTTGTACGTCTTCTTTAGTTGTACCTCTTCTTTAGTTGTACGTCTTCAAAACACCTGCTCCACACCACACCGTCCAAAAAAAAAAAGTAAAGAAAGAAAGAAAGCGAATCTTTTGACTTCCTTCTTTAGACTTCATTCCATAAACCTGACTCGTACTTGGCTTGGTGACGCCCCCTCCAGCTCCAGCGGTTATTTTTTAGGCTATAATATTCCACAGCATGAAACCTTTACGTAAAATATTCCAAAGTATGATTTTAACACCTCCAGAATTTCACTGTTTTAAATAAGAATATGTTAATTTGCACTTTAATTAGAAACAACCCTTTATTTCACCCCGAGTTTCTTATTTCTTGTAAAATATCTTGCGAAATGACAATAAAGTGATCTTATCTTGTCCTATGAAAGCGTAATGTGCAAAATGCCCCTTACAGATAACTACTTCAGGTTGTGTAAAGCTGCCTTTTATTTTAAGAGGCGATTGAATAATAAATTCAAAGTAATAGCTGTTGCACCCCTACTGGTTTAAGAATGGAAATACAATTGGACCTGCGCGGGAGGACATTCAGCTGCCATATAATGTGGACAAATCGTAACATGAAGGGAGGTTTTGGTCATTGAAAACTGTTTTTATTTGTATTTATCCGATAACCCACAGCGAGAAGCTGATTGCTGCTCTTTGATTTGATTGTTTATTTCAAAACCAAAGCACAGAATGTGAACATAAACAGCTTAAATGTAGCTGGCGATCTTTTTTAACTGTACATAAATCCATGTCGTATGTTAAGATAAGAGAACATTTTTATGACTTTCCACAGAAAGTGTTTACAGATTAAAATGACTTTGACGTACACGGTCTATTCACGCGTACACTGTGAACTCTGAACAGATGTTTTTATGTCAAAGAAAGCTAATGACCTTTATAAAAAAAACACTTCTGAGTCATTTTACAGTCGAGTGTGCAATTTTTAATGACATAAAATGACATGGCGTAATAGAACATCCTGTGCTTGGCCTTATAACTGAGGACATCTCCAATTGAAACAACTAAAATGGCTGTAGGAAACATTAGATCAATTAAAAAAAAATAAAAAAAATAAAAAAAAAAATATATATATATATATATATATATATATATATATAGGTTTGTTTTGATGCTAAAATGTACAACCTTGTGTGGTGAAGTGTTGTTTCCTTTTAGTTTTTCACGAGCAGGAAATTACCTTTTTCTTTTAATTTATTGAGGAAATGAATGCAGCAGCTATAGAGCACGGCGACGTGGAAGTGTTCTTTGTAACAGTATTGTACATGATTATAACAGTATTGCACATAGTTCTGACAGTATTGCACATGAGTATAGCAGTATTGTACATGGTTATAACAGTATTGCACATAGTCATGACAGTATTGCACATGAGTATAGCTGTATTGCACATGAGTATAGCAGTATTGTACATGATTATAACAGTATTGCACATGAGTATAGCAGTATTGTACATGATTATAACAGTATTGCACATGAGTATAGCAGTATTGTACATGATTATAACAGTATTGCACATGAGTATAGCATTATTGTACATGATTATAACAGTATTGCACATGAGTATAGCAGTATTGCACATGATTCTAACAGTATTGTACATGATTAAAACAGTATTGCACATAGTTATGACAGTATTGCACATGAGTATAGCAGTATTGCACATGAGTATAGCAGTATTGTACATGATTATAACAGTATTGCACATGAGTATAGCAGTATTGTACATGATTATAACAGTATTGCACATGAGTATAGCAGTATTGTACATGATTATAACAGTATTGCACATGAGTATAGCAGTATTGTACATGATTCTAACAGTATTGCACATGAGTATAGCAGTATTGCACATGATTCTAACAGTATTGTACATGATTAAAACAGTATTGCACATAGTTATGACAGTATTGCACATGAGTATAGCAGTATTGCACATGAGTATAGCAGTATTGTACATGATTATAACAGTATTGCACATGAGTATAGCAGTATTGTACATGATTATAACAGTATTGCACATGAGTATAGCAGTATTGTACATGATTCTAACAGTATTGCACATGAGTATAGCAGTATTGCACATGATTCTAACAGTATTGTACATGATTAAAACAGTATTGCACATAGTTATGACAGTATTGCACATGAGTATAGCAGTATTGCACATGAGTATAGCAGTATTGTACATGATTATAACAGTATTGCACATGAGTATAGCAGTATTGTACATGATTATAACAGTATTGCACATGAGTATAGCAGTATTGTACATGATTATAACAGTATTGCACATGAGTATAGCAGTATTGTACATGATTATAACAGTATTGCACATGAGTATAGCAGTATTGTACATGATTATAACAGTATTGCACATGAGTATAGCATTATTGTACATGATTATAACAGTATTGCACATGAGTATAGCAGTATTGCACATGATTCTAACAGTATTGTACATGATTAAAACAGTATTGCACATAGTTATGACAGTATTGCACATGAGTATAGCAGTATTGTACATGATTATAACAGTATTGCACATGAGTATAGCAGTATTGTACATGATTATAACAGTATTGCACATGAGTATAGCATTATTGTACATGATTATAACAGTATTGCACATGAGTATAGCAGTATTGCACATGATTCTAACAGTATTGTACATGATTAAAACAGTATTGCACATAGTTATGACAGTATTGCACATGAGTATAGCAGTATTGCACATGAGTATAGCAGTATTGTACATGATTATAACAGTATTGCACATGAGTATAGCAGTATTGTACATGATTATAACAGTATTGCACATGAGTATAGCAGTATTGTACATGATTATAACAGTATTGCACATGAGTATAGCAGTATTGTACATGATTCTAACAGTATTGCACATGAGTATAGCAGTATTGCACATGATTCTAACAGTATTGTACATGATTAAAACAGTATTGCACATAGTTATGACAGTATTGCACATGAGTATAGCAGTATTGCACATGAGTATAGCAGTATTGTACATGATTATAACAGTATTGCACATGAGTATAGCAGTATTGTACATGATTATAACAGTATTGCACATGAGTATAGCAGTATTGTACATGATTCTAACAGTATTGCACATGAGTATAGCAGTATTGCACATGATTCTAACAGTATTGTACATGATTAAAACAGTATTGCACATAGTTATGACAGTATTGCACATGAGTATAGCAGTATTGCACATGAGTATAGCAGTATTGTACATGATTATAACAGTATTGCACATGAGTATAGCAGTATTGTACATGATTATAACAGTATTGCACATGAGTATAGCAGTATTGTACATGATTATAACAGTATTGCACATGAGTATAGCAGTATTGTACATGATTATAACAGTATTGCACATGAGTATAGCAGTATTGTACATGATTATAACAGTATTGCACATGAGTATAGCAGTATTGCACATGATTCTAACAGTATTGTACATGATTAAAACAGTATTGCACATAGTTATGACAGTATTGCACATGAGTATAGCAGTATTGCACATGAGTATAGCAGTATTGTACATGATTATAACAGTATTGCACATGAGTATTGCAGTATTGCACATGATTTTAACAGTATTGTACATGATTAAAACAGTATTGCACATAGTTATGACAGTATTGCACATGAGTATAGCAGTATTGCACATGAGTATAGCAGTATTGTACATGATTATAACAGTATTGCACATGAGTATAGCAGTATTGTACATGATTATAACAGTATTGCACATGAGTATAGCAGTATTGTACATGATTATAACAGTATTGCACATGAGTATAGCAGTATTGTACATGATTATAACAGTATTGCACATGAGTATAGCAGTATTGCACATGATTCTAACAGTATTGTACATGATTAAAACAGTATTGCACATAGTTATGACAGTATTGCACATGAGTATAGCAGTATTGCACATGAGTATAGCAGTATTGTACATGATTATAACAGTATTGCACATGAGTATAGCAGTATTGTACATGATTATAACAGTATTGCACATGAGTATAGCAGTATTGTACATGATTATAACAGTATTGCACATGAGTATAGCAGTATTGTACATGATTATAACAGTATTACACATGAGTATAGCAGTATTGCACATAGTTATGACAGTATTGCACATAATTATAACAGTATTGCACATAAGTATAGCAGTATTGCACATGATTATGACAGTATTGCACAGGAGTATAACAGTATTGCACATGATTATATAGTATTGCACATTGTTATGGAAGTTTTCTGCAAACAATGACCAAGTAAAGGTGACCAAGAAAAGATGAAGCAGAAACAGAGTCTTGTCTCTCTCAGCAGGTGGAGGTTTATTCACTCGTGCACAACGTATAAACTCTCACTTTCCCTGACAGAGGATTCTGTCCCTACCTGACATAACATTTACAGAGTAAGCCTTTAAAGGCGGTGACAAATATTTGAAACGTATGCACATAATCACAATCAAAATCAGCTCCAAAAGAGATAGACCAAAACATCACGCCTGTGACGATTCGAGCCATCTCATTCAGAGGTCAATCGGAGATAATTAGGTCCTGACGCATTAAATGGCCTTATACAGAGCCGGACCGTCCTAACCATCTGCACACAGGAAAACTACACAGGTATTAATTGTACGACATGTCAAGGCCTATCGGAATGACATGACCCATTTCCTCATCACAACATGCATATGATACTATTGCACATGATTATGACAGTATTGCACATGATTATGACAGTATTGCACATGAGTATAACAGTATTGCACATGATTATAATAGTATTGCACATGAGTATGACAGTATTACACATGAGTATAGCAGTATTGCACATGAGTATAACAGTATTGCACATGATTATAATAGTATTGCTCATGAGAATAACAGTATTGCACATGATTATAATAGTATTGCACATGAGTATGACAGTATTGCACATGTGTATAGCAGTATTGCACATGATTATAATAGTATTGCACATGAGTATAGCAGTATTGCACATGATTATAATAGTATTGGACATGAGTATAACAGTATTGCACATGATTATAATAGTGAGATAGTGAAGTCATGTTTCCTTTTAGTTTATCACCGAGCAGGAAATGACCTTTTCTTTGAATTATTGAGGAAATGAACGGAGCAGCTAGAGAGCACGGCGACGTGGAAGACTGTGTTCTTTGGAAAAACTAGAGATATACTGTATATATTTTCAAAAATGCCTGGGTTTGCGCGTCTCAAATGATTTGTTACGCGCCGCCATCGCAAACAAAAGCTGATTCCTGAGGTTTTTATGTTGTTTTCAGGATCAAGGAGGGCGTCGGAGGAGTTCGAACTCGTGCCAAAGCCGACTATGTCACCTGAAGACAGGGAGTATCTCCGCTGGTTTTATCGCACTGAAGATGGTAAGTATCATTTTACTGCGAGCGCTGACAGCTTTAGCCATGTCACTTTCACTTCTCTTTCTGACACTATATTCATGCAGTTACAATCCATTTAGTAACTTTGGAAGAAATTGTGCTTTTCAGAGACACCTTTTTTTGCACTGCTATTTGAGTAAAGATCTTGGATTTTTTTTTATTTGAGTAATTCTTTCATGACAAAATGCGTCAATTGAACAACATAAAATGCAAGTCTGTTTTACCTCAGATATGATTGTTTTTTCTGTCTCTTCTTTGGAAATATAATGCATTATGTACATTTTTGTCATCCGATTATATTGACTCACATAATCCATTTTTAAATTATGTTATGCCCAAACTATTACTGTTACTTCAGAGATAATTGTGGTCTTTATTTTACTTGAGCCATATTATTCTTAAGTAACATTATTCTTACTTGAGTACTAATGGCAACACTACCCACCTTGAGCTAATGTCACTCCAGTTATTCAGGCAGACAGAATATGAGAGAAAAGCCTTAGTTATTAAACATATAAGTTTATTTGTGCAGATAAATGAAGCTTTAGATCACAGCACTAACATCGTTGTTTGACATTCTTCTTTACAGGACAGTACTGGAAGTTCACGCTCCTGCCTCTGGCCTTCACCTGCCTCCTTATTGGCTTCATGCTGTTGGGAATGGGCGCCATGGCCAACAAGTACAAACTGCACCATAGTTTCAAAATGAACTTTTCTTTTTGTTCCATATTTAAAATCAGCATCCAAATGTAACTGTGTCTGCTTTTGCCTTTTCTCCCCCTGCAGGAACAGAAAGAAGATAGCCAAGTACAAGGCAGCGGCTGGTTTGCTTCAGAAGAAAGATTGCGAGGAGCTGCGCGTCATATCGCTCGGAGACACTAGCGCGCCCACCACGCCGCCAGCCAAGACTCGCGCCTCCCCACCGCCCAACGGGGAGCTGAGCGACTGCAGACCGGGGAACATCGTGCTCACATACAAAGACGGCAACACCTCCAGCCTGTTCCCAGACACAGCAGCAGCAGCAGCAGCAGCAGCAGCAGCAGCAGCAGCAGAAGTCAGGCTGACAGGGGCGGACGGGCACGCTGAGGGTGCGGAGGAGGAGAAGGAAGAGCTGGAGATAACAACTCCACCTCCACACGCTGAGGAGCAGGAGCAGGAGGTGGAGGAGGATTTGGTGGAGGAGGTGGTGGAGAGTAATGATTAAAGTCAGAGCGCAGACAGTTTGGCTGGTGCTGATATGATATACAGAGGTGGAAAGTAACAAAGTATAAAAGTAAAAGTCCACATGACAAATTCTCATGTTTTTCTCATGATTTCTCAGTTTGGTGGAAAAGTCCACGTGGTAAATATGTATCATCATTTTACATAAGTCAACTGGCAGTTTGTGAAGAAAATGGGGAAAATACAAGTTGAAAATCACAGGAAGTAGGCAAGGCAAGGCAAGTTTATTTGTAGAGCACATTTCATACACAAGGCAATTCAAAGTGCTTCACAGCAGGAAAAATGCATTCAAATCACAAAGAAATTACAGAAACAGAAATACAATAAAATTAACTAAATTAAAAATTATCAATCCAACTGATTTTCTAAACTAATAAAATCACAAACAAAAGAGAAGAGTGCAAAGAAAAAATCCTTTCAGTCATATGCGCAGCTAAACAAAACTGTTGTTAGCTTAGATTTGAACATTGTCAGAGTAGAAGCCTGTCTCACATCTTCAGGAAGACTGTTCCAGATTTTAGCTGCATAAAACTGAAACGCAGATTCCCCATGTTTTGTCCTGACTCTGGGCACCAGCAGGAGGCCGGTCCCTGAGGTCCTCAGAGTCCGAGATGGTTCATATGGCACTAACATATCCAAGATGTACTTTGGTGCTAGGCCATGGAGAGACTTGTACACAAGCAGAGCTGCTTTAAAGTACTGCAGCTGTTTTACAGCTCGTTTGGAGAGGGGAAAGTAGTGCTGAGTTCTACAACAGAATCCCTCTGTGATGTCATCAATAAGCGACATTCCGTCAAAAATGTTCAACGATAGAATTTGCACACAACTGACGCATTTTAGTTTAAACGTTCATTCAACAAAATAAAGGTGTTACTATTTGACAGATCATAATGTGTCATTAATATTAATTTTGTCTCTTGTTTTGTCCCTTTGTTTACAATGTGTTTGCTAGGATAAGATAAGAAAACCTTTATTTGTCCCACAATGGGGAAATTATAATGTTGCAACACAGATTAGGCACAGAAGTATAATAATGAAAACTTGGTGACTTAAAAATAACTAAAGATTACACACTACACATACAACAGTATTGCACATGAGTATAACAGTATTGCACATGATTATGACAGTATTGCACATGAGTATAACAGTATTGCACATGATTATGACAGTATTGCACATGAGTATAACAGTATTGCACATGATTATAATAGTATTGCACATGAGTATAGCAGTATTGCACATGAGTATAACAGTATTGCACATGATTTTGACAGTATTGCATATGATTATGACAGTATTGCACATGAGTATAACAGTATTGCACATGATTATGACAGTATTGCACATGAGTATAACAGTATTGCACATGAGTATAACAGTATTGCACATGATTATGACAGTATTGCACATGATTATGACAGCATTGCACATGATTATGATAGTATTGCACATGAGTATACCAGTATTGCACATGATTATGATAGTATTGCACATGAGTATACCAGTATTGCACATGATTATGACAGTATTGCACATGAGTATAACAGTATTGCACATGAGTATAACAATACAGTGATCCCTCGCTATAACGCGGTTCACTTTTCGCGGTCTCGCTGCTTCGCGGATTTTCATCATGCATTGTGTTCTGCATTCTGATTGGCTAAACAGTTTCTCCGCGTCTTCTCTACCTGTGTGTCAATAACGTTATGGATTAATATGTACACGTACGTAAAACCGCTTGCCAAATTGAAGTTTGCGAGGCCGGTGAGAGCGGCGCCGCGCGTGAGCTTCAATGTTTTATGGAGTATTTCATTGTATAATAACTGTAAAAAATAAAGGTTTCTACTTCGCGGATTTTGCCTATCGCGGGTTCTTCTCGGAACGTAACCCCCGCGATAAACGAGGGTTCACAGTATTGCACATGAGTATAACAGTAATGCACAGGAGTATAATAGTATTGCACAGGAGTATAACAGTATTGCACATGATTATAATAGTATGGTACATGAGTATAGCAGTATTGCACATGAATGACAGTATTGCACATGAGTTTAGCCATATTGCACATGAGTATGACAGTATTGCACATGATTCTGAAGCTGAGTTGTAAAGTCTGAGAGCAGCAGAAGGAAAGACCTGTGAAACCTCTTCTCACACAGCGAGAGCGGTTGCTAGGTAACTGTTATGGAATTACCTCTACCTATGTCACATCGGCTGCTCATGTTCAACCAGGAAGTACAAATATAAATGTCATGAAAATGATCAAACTCATATGTACTTAACAATCTAACTCTAGCACATACTTCAGTACATTTTTTACAGTGGCTACATTCTCAGGTACAGAGCAGGTACTTTATACTCCAATGTATATTTGAACTGGACTGAAAAGTAGAAATAACTTTGACTTCCTGCCTCAGTTTTAAGTAAACACAAAAAAAATCAAATGTGAAATAAATTTACATTTCACTCTAGTACATTATGAAAGAGGTTCTTCAAAACTTACTTAATTGCCGGTAGATTTTTTAATGGGCTACTTTTTCATTCTTAATGTGCATGTTTCTGTACTACTTAAAATGTAGTGCTTTTTCCACCCCGATGTTAAGACTAAAAATGTCAAATTATCTTCTCATCTGAGAAGGTGAAGTAATGAAGCCTGCGTAAATTCAGCCTGGAAGACCTAACTCCATCCATCTACGTCAAGTCCACCATGGAAGGACCCCTCTCCCCAGCGCCATCATTGCACTCAAGCGGGCGCCCGCCTGTCCGTCTGTGAGAGTCAGATCCCTCCTTCACCATGGACTCTCCCAGGTTTATGCACTTATCCCAAAGAGGTCATGCAGTTTTTCCTGGCCAAAGAAGGAGGGTGAAAGGTCAGGGGGCGGTCTGCACCATGGCCCTCGCACCTGCTCCTCATCCCCAATCAACACTCCCAGTGACTCCTCCCCGCTCCCAATCAGCACCCAGGCGGTCGCATTTAAGCCCTCAGGCAGATGGCTCGGCCGCTCAAACCGTACTGCGACTGATATTATGTCAGAGTTCAAATCAGATGACCCTCCGTGTTCCTCTCACGGGGGCTCCGGGTCCTCCCGCGGCCCTCCGGCTTCGGAAGAGCGCATCCACCTGACCCGGTGGAAGAGCTGAGCGTCTCGCCGCGTTCTCTCATCACAGGACTCGTCACTTTCGCTCGAAACGCTTCCCATCCACCAGCCGTGCGCCCCGCGGCACCTACCAGGAAATCATCAGCCGCTCCGCGCACGCTGCGGTGGCGCGGCGCCTCTCCTCCGCATCGAGCGTCGGGACGTCTCCTTCACGCGGCTCCTCCCGCGCCACAGCGTCTCTCCACCGGATCACGCTGACACCGGGTCCAGCTTCATCGCGCAGCAGCTCCAGAACACGCTCCTCTCCACGTCAGGCTCCAACACGCGGCAGCGCTCTGTCCTCGACTCCAAGGGGCCTGTCCCAGGCCCGCCGCTGGCCATACGGGGCCCCCAGGCCGAACTCCCAGCGATGTCCCCAGTCGAAATTAAGTATTTTTTTTAATTGTCTTCATCTCGTGAATATTGCTTGAATCACAATCTTAAGCAAGATTTCAAGGTTCTCAACTACGGTGTCTCCAACAATCAAACTTTTCGTCTTTTCATTCCTAACATTCTTGCCCCGCCCTCTCACCTCACGCACGCTGCTCCTCCGTGGAACAGATCGAGGCAGCTCCATGCATTGTACATATCGTGCCATTCATTCCTTTTAGGGCTTTTATTCAGCTCGGTCCAATCTCATTCATCGGAAAAGGTATCCGCTCCTCAGCTTTCCCAAACACTCTGTGGGTTTATTAATAAATAAATATATAATCAAACAACAAAATAAATTAAAAGGCGCTGCATGTCTCAGACTCATATTCACGAGAAATGGGTCATGTGCCCAGTCCGCAGGCACACTACAATCCCCCGGTCCAAAAGACAACCGTTACGTCGCATCACGTACTATATATTCACGTTTAAAATATCCCACGTTACACCATGGGCGCATGACGGCGCGGCCAGCTATGTACAATCTTCCCAAATTTCAGGGCAGCTTCCATTCTGGAGCACCTTTCTATAGCCCGAAAGTACGGTAATTCTAGTCATGCTACATTCACCGTTGCAAAGCGATCAGCGCAAGCGCTGCACAAAAAGGCCCGCGATTCAATTCAAACTGCCTGTCAAGCCGGCATGCGCGTATCAGACTGTTCCTTACTGTCCCTCTCCCCGGAATCTGCCCGCTCCGGGCCCCTCTGGTTGTTTTCATGGGCCAAATCGGTTCCTCCAAGGCCATCTTACTTCAGAGTTCATTCCACACTGCGCGACCTGGCTAGCTTCGCCTCTCCCCTCTCGACTCATCTGTTTGGCGATTGCGTTGGCCCCACCTCACTTCCGGTCCCGCCTCCTCCACGAGCGGAACGGTTTTAAATTTTTCCATGACAAATCATTCCGTCTCCAACTCCCGGCGCTTTTACACGGTCTCTCCGCCTCCTCCGGTTTAGGGGGTATTAAAACTCTATTTTAATCTAAGGCCTGCCGTCTACCGGCACTCTCAGCCCACGTTCTGCTGTCTACCGGCACTCAGCCCACGTTCTGCCGTCTACCG
Source organism: Eucyclogobius newberryi (assembly GCF_026437365.1). Classification (NCBI taxonomy): domain Eukaryota; kingdom Metazoa; phylum Chordata; class Actinopteri; order Gobiiformes; family Gobiidae; genus Eucyclogobius; species Eucyclogobius newberryi. The sequence goes on from NW_027316167.1 coordinate 7,244,471, forward strand.
GCACTCTCAGCCCACGTTCTGCCGTCTACCGGCACTCTCAGCCCACGTTCTGCCGTCTACCGGCGCTCTCAGCCCACGTTCTGCCGCCTGACGGCGCTTCCAGGTCTACGCTCTGCTGCCTGCTGGCGCTTCCAGGTCTACGCTCTGCCGCCTGCCGGCGCTTTCAGGTCTACGCTCTGCCGCCTGCCGGCGCTTTCAGGTCTACGCTCTGCCGCCTGCCGGCGCTTTCAGGTCTACGGTCTGCCGCCTGCTGGCGCTTTCAGGTCTACGCTCTGCCGCCTGCTGGCGCTTTCAGGTCTACGCTCTGCCGCCTACCGGCACTGTCGGTCCACGTTCTCCCGTCTACCCCGGCTCTTCCCCGGCGCACTGCGTGCACGCTTCGCCGTTTTCCCCGGCGCACTGCCCGCGCGCTTCGCCAGCCTGCCCCGGCGCACTGCCCGCACGCTTCGCCGCCTGCCCGGCGCACTGCGTGAACGCTCCGCCGTCTGCCCCGGCGCACTGCGTGAACGCTCCGCCGTCTGCCCCGGCGCACTGCGTGCGGGCTCCGCCGTCTGCTCCGGCGCCGGCGCACTGCGTGCGGGCTCCGCCGTCTGCTCCGGCGCACTGCGTGCGGGCTCCGCCGTCTGCTCCGGCGCACTGCGTGCACGCTTCGCCGTCTGCTCCGGCGCACTGCATGCGGGCTCCGCCGTCTGCTCCGGCGCACTGCGTGCACGCTTCGCCGTCTGCTCCGGCGCACTGCGTGCACGCTTCGCCGTCTGCCCGGCGCCCTGCGCGGGCCCAACTGTGTGCACGCTCCGCCGTCTGCCCCGGCGCTCTGCGCGTGCGCAACTGTGTGCACGCTCCGCCGTCTGCCCCGGCGCTCAGCGTGTGCGCAACTGCGTGCACGCTCCGCCGTCTGCCCCGGCGCACTGCGTGCATGCTCTGCCGTTCTGCCGGCGCTTTCAGGTCTACATTCTGCCGTTCTTTCCAGGTCTACGTTCTGCCGTTCTGCCGGCGCTTCCAGGTCTACGTTCTGCCGTTCCGCCGGCGCTTTCAGGTCTATGTTCTGCCGTTCCGCCGGCGCTTCCAGGTCTACGTTCTGCCGTTCCGTCGGCGCTTTCAGGTCTATGTTCTGCCGTTCCGCCGGCGCTTTCAGGTCTACGTTCTGCCGTTCTGCCGGCGCTTCCAGGTCTACGTTCTGCCGTTCCGCCGGCGCTTTCAGGTCTATGTTCTGCCGTTCCGCCGGCGCTTTCAGGTCTACGTTCTGCCGTCTGCCGGCGCTATCCCGTCCACGCTCCGCCGTCTGCCGGCGCTATCCCGTCCACGCTCCGCCGTCTGCCGGCGCTATCCCGTCCACGCTCCGCCGTCTGCCGGCGCTATCCCGTCCACGCTCCGCCGTCTGCCGGCGCTATCCCGTCCACGCTCAGCTGTCTGCCGACACCTCCACTCTCTGTCATCTGCCGCCTCCTTTGTTTTTGGGGGGAATCAGAATTCTATTATAATTTAACTTTCAAGGTAAAGCCCCTGCATCATCACAGCACGCACACGTGGCTCTCAGGGCATTGGTTAAATTCCCAATCGGGTCAAACCACGGCGCACTTCATTCCCCGCTGTTCCTAACTCCAGAGGCAGCCCATGACAGCAGCCCCCTGGTTTCGGAAATACCCGAAGGTAACATCGATCCCATGCAATCCGTCGTCTCACCGGGCACCGTTTAGAATAGGAGCCGCTACATCCGCGGCCACTCAGGGCATATCCTCCACAGCCCTCTAACAACTCGGGCGACAGTCCCTTTCGCCCATGCCCGTACGTTCGTCCCTACCTGCCTCCAATCTTGGTGGCTCAACGCTCCTCGCATCTCTAGTAAGTCTTGTCTCGCAACAAATACTGGTGGTGGTTCATATTTCCTCATTACCTGTTCCTTAGTCGCATCCTCTAGCTCTCCCCGTGTCTACGTCATTTATTATCTACTCCCAGGTGCTTCATATTCCTGTCCTCGGTCCTTCACCACATCTCCGTGAATAGAGGCCTCAATTTCAGACGCTTTGAGTTTTCAGGGCTTCGCCCCCTACTCTCCCCGTCACTACGCATCCGCCCCTCTCGGGCCACCACGTGATCAATGGCGGCCTCGTGGCCTGACCAGTCTACTCTATATTAAGTATCTGCTGTCATGTTCTGAGTATCCGTAATAACCTTGGCACACAGCTGCTCAGACCCTGGGTTTTTGGGGGGAGACATCTAATACAAATAGATCATGGAGTGCCCATGATTGCAACGTCTTCCGCCGGGGTCTGAGCGCCAAATAACTCGCGAATAAAGCTTGCTAAACAGTCCATTCTCGTGGTCTCTTTGTCTCTCCAGGGTGAAATAATAATGTACCGCAGTAAATCACAGTAGAGAGCTCCACCGAATATCAAATATAATATGTTTACAGCTAAAACATGATGACAAACAGCAACAACAAACAACAGAAATGTGTTTACTGCGGTTTGTACTTAAAGTAAATATATGATACGTATAATATTTACTGAGTGGAGCTGTGTCTGTGGTTATGCCAGTGTAATGTGAGTGTTGTGATAAACAGCTCAAACGAGGCTACAAACAATAGCCCTGTAACAATTTGTCAACAAAAACATTCTAAAGTGCAGTTTCAATGGAGAAATTGGGAAACAACCATAGAACATCATAGAATGTGTCAAATCAATGTGGTTTTGGCAAATGAAAACAACTCAAATACAGTAAGTGATAACAGAGCTTTTTTTTTTTTTTACAACTGTACTTTATATGTATTTATTTGTATGTGAGATTAAGATAGACTATAAAAGTTAAAATCCAGATTTCTTTTAGGTTTTACTGTGCAAATACTGACAGAAATAATGATTCTAAAATAGTTTTTCATTTCATATACATGTACCGTATTTTCCAGACTATAAGTCGCACCGGAGTATAAGTCGCAGCCAAAAAATGCATAATAGAGAAGAAAAAACATAAGTCGCACTGGAGTATGAAATGCGGTTACAAGTGTGAAAATAACAAATAATATCACATAAGTCGCGCCGGAGTATAAATAAAAGTATATAAGTATAAATAGAAGTATAAGTTGCACCCCGGCCAAAACTATGAAAAAAGGAGCGACATATAGTCTGGAAAATACGGTATATTACATACGTTACCACAAAATATAACAGAGACAATGAAATTATACTTTTATCCCTTCTGTTTTTGTAGAAAAGTAAACTATCTGTCATTTCTACCCTGAAAATTCACATCCATGTATCACCAATCACCACGTGCCGTCCGCCTCACTCCGGCTCAGTGCGCACACTCACCCCCCCACCCTCCTGTTGTTTCCAAGAGGCCGCCTCCCATCAAACCTCGTGCATGAGCACGCAACAGCCTCGCTGCCACACGTGCGTTTGTTTATTAGCACGACGGATCGAATCATCTCTCGTCTCCACAGATTTCCGTCTCTTCTGAGTCTTTCTCTGTGGTCATTTTGTCCTGTGCACTGAAGGAACTCGCTAAACACACACCAGCATATCAACCACACACCAGCATATCAACCACACATGCGCAGCCAGGGAAACGTGCTGCTATGCTGGGGATGAGCCAGAACAAGTCTGCAGGTGTGCTGTAGGACGCAGGGAATGATTGACATGTGGGAGAACAACTCGGGCTGTCCACGCCACGAGGAAATGAGACTGAGATTGGGCCCAAAAATCCTCTTTTATTCCTTTCAAGTCTAAGACATACAACTACAGTGGGTGGAGGTAATGTAACACTCTGGATACCAACCGCCATAAAACACAGAAGAAGAAGAAGAAGAAGAAGAGTCAGCACTGCGCAGAAGAGTATAGCGTAAAACACATACTTTGAAGACGTACAACTACAGTAGGTGGAGGTAATGTAGCACTCTGGATACCAACCGCCATAAAACACCAAAGAAGAACGTCGTGCTGAGCATTTCCAACACCGACGAGGGAGCCAAAATAGTAGTCTTACTCAAATGTGTGCGAGGAGTGGTTTTTGGATTATGTGCTCAGAAAAGGTTGCGCCGGGACAATTTAGAAACTTTCAAACGTAACTTCATATTTGCAGTGTCTAATGATAAGCCGCTGCCAGATGCTCTTTGTTCAGAACGCGCACTTGAACCTCTGGAGGAGTTACAGAATTTCTATTTTACAGAATTGTACAATTAAACGAGCGAGCGTTAATTAGCACAGGTCATTCGGGCTGAACCCATTACAGTCTGGCTTTGCCGTGAAACATAATTAAAATAAGAGCACTTCGACTTCCTCACCAGGCTCGGAATAAATGATGATTCTCTTTGATTTGTCACAGAGCCTGGTTCAAAATGAGCTTTGTTTTACGAGCGGTGAGTGTGCCCGGATATCGCCGCGGGAGACTGCCATTAAAAACACAAGAGCTGGAACGCGGCGAATACTGGGAACAATTACGCTGGCACTTTTGACATAATTTGTAATCCATCTTCCGCTGATGAAAGAGCAGACACGGGCTCGTTCTTTTATCTGGGGCGCTGGTTCTTTTTCTCTCGCTTTTTTATTGGCATCCGGCCGCCGTGATGGACGGTGGGGAGCCGCCAGCCACGTTCCACTGTCCCTGCGCAAACTTTTTAACTTGTTTACATGATATTTGCATAGAGCCCAACTTCCAGCGCTTACTCCGTCAAAAACAAGGATGTCACAATATAGAATTTAGTCTAAAAGTACATTGTTTGAGGAGGGATGGGCAGTGTGGATGTTACAGTATCGGCTGATATTATAAAACGGCCAATCACACAACCAGTTATTTTATATCCCAGAAAAACACATGATTTTAATTTCATTTACTTGTTTATATTTATTTATTTTTGTAATTGTCATTATCTATAAGTGAAGAGTTATTTTTTTTAAATAAATGCGTTGGTTATTGTCTAAAGCAGCAACTCAAATATCGTTTATCATGTCGGCTCAAAAAATTTAATAATTCATGTCGGACCGTTCCTCAGAGTGAGCAGTTTTATGAAATCAAAGTTCCTGAAGTTAAAAAGGGGCTGTACCTGATTGTTATTGTTTTGAAATGTGAAAAAAAGAGCAACTACATTTTAAACTTTAACTTTACTGCTGCACATATATCGCTCACTTACTTAATGCTTTCCCAGGATCCCAAATATTCACTATGATGAGTTTATAAGCACAGAACAAGTCCCGGTTAAGCTAACATTAGCATGCTAACATTAGCATGCTAACAGCGCACTTCTTGCTTCTCAGAGAATAAAATACAAACAGATACTTTTACAATACATCTGTTATGGGGCAAAACTTTATGACAACAATTGGCTAAATGAACTAGTTTTGTTTTTCATGTTTCAAAAGTGAGAATCAGGTACGGCCCCTTTAATGTGAAAAAACAACAAAACAACAAAAAGCTGTACAGTTAGGTTTACTTTATTGTAATATAGAGTGACTTAAAATGATATAATTTTGCTTCTAAAATCATCTCCATTATTGGTGATAATAGATTTGATAAACAGTGACCTGAGTAATCATGATTATTATTATCCCGAACTGTCAAATTATATAAAATAAATAGATTTTAAAACCACTCTTTTGGTGCAGAAACAATTTTTTTAAGCTTTTCATTTCGTTTCATTTCATCAATGTTCAGGCTTGTTTTACTATTTAAATACCATGTTCATGTGTTTTTATTGATTTAGTGTCATGTTCACTGTATTGTGTTTTTTAGGTGTTTTTAACGTTCTAAATTACTTTTGTACGAATTGTGTCTATAAATAAAATGTGATTGATTGATTGATTGATTGATTGATTGATTGATTTGGAAAGTGATGAACACTTTTCCAAGCGTCATACACTATTATTTTAGATATTTTGAATGTATATTTCTTCTAAATTGCACATAAAATGATTCATTTGACTAAATGACACACAATGAAACACTTTCCAGCCACAATAATATGCACAAGACGACTGTGATATTCTTTATAATATCTGACTCATAAGTGTTCATTTGAATACAACTTTAGCTTGAGTCTTATTGCTCAATTGTCAATTCAGATTTAGCAATATCGGTTCTACTTTATAATAAATACAATTAAATTATATTAATAATCATGAACAAGCTTTATTCAAGAATGATTCAGGCTTAGAAAAGAATGAATTAGGGTTTGGAGTGATGAGTTAAGCTTTATTATTAATACCACGTCTGAAACATTCTTCATAAAGTTTTTGTTCATTATGAATTTAGTCCTTGTTCATGCTTTATTAAGGTGAAATAACATGTCGTTACAGAAACAGCTTCACCCTTGACGTCTCTATAAAGATAAATATATTTCCTTTCTAGTCGTGATGCGAGCGAGCCTCTAACGCTCACGTGGCGGTCCAGCACAGCGCGTCGCCGCCACATTCCCCGTCCTTTAAACGTCCTCGGGCGGGGTCAGAATATCTTGAAGCCCTTGAGCAGCGTGAGCGTGGCGGCCCGGCGCTTGCTCTGCGCTCTGGACGCCTTCACCGTGACCAGCTTGGCGGTGGCCGGCGCCGGCAGCTCTTTCAAACACGGGGCGGCGAAGGCGGCGGGCGCGGCGGCGGCCAGCGTCAGGAGGCTCTTGTCCTCGCTGATGTAAACCAGGCGGCCCCGCTGCCCGTCCCGCCGCGCCCTCCTCACCGCCTCGTGGAAGATCTGCCGGACGTCCTGGAAGCCCATGCACGCCGAGATCTCGTAGAACAGGCAGCCGAACCGCGACGCCAGCTCCTCCCCGTCCGATCGGCCCACCTGCCTGGAAGAGAACTTTATTTATTACGTATTCGGACTGATTGTTCCTGAAAGCAGTAAGGGCCCCTGTAATGTAGTTGCCTGACCCGCCAGCCCCGCCCACATTCTGTTCGAATGCGTAAGGGTCTGGAATCGGAGTCAAAGCCAATGAAATTGTCGGTAATCCATTTACCTGTCCAATCCCAGTCGGAGCTTTTAACGCGTCACACTGAGATACGGAAGTAGCGCTTTCCGCCCCTGTTCCAAAACATTCGAGATGGCGGACCCGTGACCCGGCTCGTGACCCGGCCTGTGACCCGGCCCGTGACCCGGCCCGTGACCCGGCTCGTGACCCGGCTCGTGACCCGGCTCGTGACCCGGCTCGTGACCCAGAGTTTACTTCTGCTCTCGCTTTGGTTTGAACGATCAGGAAAGTCCGCTCTACTCGCCGTGATGAACGTGCGTTAGATGCGGTTATACAAAGGGCGTCATCGCGATTCAGGAGACATTTTCTGCGTTCAGGACGGATAACGCGGAACACGCCTTGTTGACACGGGCTACGTAATATCCGGTTAAGCGTGTGGCGTTGTTTGCGTCACTTCTGGGTTTATGTGATTGGTTCTGTCTCTGCTCTAAACTCCGCCCTAGAAATTGAACCTCAGCGGTCGAGCCCCAGAGCCACACACAGTTTTGATAAGTAGTTTGTCAAAACGTGTTGGGAACGGCTGGTCAGGCAAGTAATGTAGCTGTCCATTACATAGCCTTACTACAACAATAAAGGAAAGCACAAGTCAATGTTTTAAATGATTTATTGAGTTTAATTTTGTGTAACTGATCAGTGTAACAAAATTGAAATATGAACTTACCTCATGTATATTTTAAAACAGTTAACCTCCTATTTCCCCACAATGTTCTGCCCCGGAACCTTCTTAAGGTGCTCCGGCTCCCTGGGGACTCTTTTGGCCGGCGCACCTAAAATGGCGGACACGTGAGGTAACATACATGTTCTCTTTTGTTGCAGGTAGCCTCACAAACTAAAGTCAATAAATCCTTTAAAACATTGACTTGAGGTTTCCTTTATTCATGTTTTAAACCTATGTGATGGACAGCTACATTACAGACCCCAAAACATCACAGGGAATCATCTAAAGAGTTGAATCGGGCGACTTGAGCTTGACCGCCACAGTTTTACTGATAGTGTTGCGAGCGAAACGAAGCTAGCGCAAATTAGCAACAGCGGTTTCCTGTTTATTGAGGCACCGCACTCCAAACATTCCAGAGCAAAATGCATCTAAAATAAGCCAAAGACAATAAATTACAGATGATTAGATAAGAGAAGTGAAACAAATACAGTGCAATAAATACTGAAGTAGATTCTTGTTTACGCTAGCTTTAGCCACGGCACCACCAACTTCCAAATGTCCTTTGAATGAAATGCAGAGATCGGCTTTATGCTTAAAAAGTATAATAATTTCGATTTTTATTTATTAACATCACGTGTAATGTTCAGGTGACGTCAGCTTCTGTAGCAGACCCGTAAGCAATATTTTAAAAAATGGGTCTCGCTACAACACTATTCTGTTACTGAAGCATTTATTGCAGTTCAGACAATAAACCGATTAAAAAAAAATACTATTAATATTATTGTATTGAGCTTATACATACTAAAGGACTGCTTGTGTTCTGGGGGCCCCAAGCAATTGCCTGTCCTGCCCATTGGCTAGCAGTGCCCCTGTCTGTTAGGAAATGCACCTTCTATGCTTTTTATCTCTTAAGCTAGTGAATCAGAACTACGTAACTAAAATAATAGTATTGTCCATATTTTAGGTTGATGGAAGAAAAGATCCTAAGAAAATCCAGACTCCTCATTGAAAGACCCCGGTCGATTCAGGATTCAGGCTGAGCTAAGTGCGCTAACTGCTAACACTGTGTACCTTTTGAGAACAAATGCATATAACTCTCTATCTACCGTGTTAAGTGTAAAATAGCTCATACTTATAGATCGCAATTAGAAACGTGTAGATAAAAAGAGGTGAACATCAAAGCGCTGTAGCAGATAAAATGTCCTGACGTGCATTTTGCTCACGCTGCGCCAATGCCGCCGGGCGGTCGCGGCTCGCCATACATCTTTAATGCGTCCTCTCGCTGCAGCAGATGGGGCTGAAATATCTGGCTTTCACTAGCAACGTTCAAATTTTACAATATTGACATTTTCACCGTTTGCATGCGCGTCTTCCAGGCTAAATATTACGACGACGCCGTGTTTTTAAGTATTTTGCCGTAGCGTCGCCGTAGGTTCAGAGTTCTGCCGTTTATTGACCAGCTTAAAGAGCAGGGCGCGCGACAGAGCGCTCCCCCTGTTCAGGATGCACTGCCACTGGTGATCCCCGGGGTTTTTTAAAGCTACAATGGCAGACAGAGCCGTTAGCTAGCATGCGCCTCTTTTGTAGGATCGCTCCCCGTGGGCCTGAACAGTCACACGCTCAGGCTGCGAATTAATTCTCGTAGAGCTCGGAGTCAAATTATATGGAAACGGGAATGACATTATTGTTAGGGCACAGTTTGAGACAATAGTATTTCATGGTTTTTCAATTTGCTCGACATAACCTTTTGTCAAGTTGCCGTGAGGAGACTGAAATATTCAATTGGCAAAGTCTGCGTGGTATTTCAAACATGAATCGCTGACGTACTTTTTGAAGTAAAGAGCTGTAAAAGGAGAAACCTTTTTGTTACGTTGCAGCCTTATTCCAAAGTTCATTCAATTGATTATTTGCCTGAAAATTCTACAAGAAAAACCCCATAATGACAAAGTGAAAAGGGTAGTTTGAATTCTTCGCTAATTTATGACAAATTAAAAACACAAAAAAGCAAGTCTTTGCTCAATACTTTGTTGAAGCACCTTTGGCTCTAATTACAGCCTCAAATCTTTTATTTAGTCTAATGCTACGAGCTTTTGGACAGTTTCTCTCATTCTTCTGCAGAACCTCACAAACCCCATATGTTTGGATGGAGAGTGTCGGTTCACTGCCATTTTCAGATCTCCAGAGATGTTCAGTTGGGTTCAAGTGCGGCCTCTGGGCCACTCAGGGACATTCACAGAGTTGTCCTGTGGCCTCTCCTTTGTTCTCCTGGCTGTGTGCAGGGGGTCGTTGTTGAAGATGAAGCTTGGCCCAGTCTGAGGTCCAGAGCCTCTGGAGCAGGTGTTCATCCAGGACGTCTCTGTGACTGCTGCATTCCTCTTGATCCGGACTACTCTCCCAGTTCAAGAAAAACCTCCCACATCATAATGCTGCCACCACCACGCTTCACTGTAGAGATGGTCCTGACCATGTGATGAGCGCTGCCTGTTTCCTCCAGACGCTTCTATTCAAGCCAAAGACTTCCATCTTTGTTCTATCAGACCAAAGATCTTTGTTTCTCATGGTGTGAGAGTCCTTCAGGAACTCCAGGCGGTCAGACCGTCATGTGCCTTTTAATGAGGAGTGGTTTCCCTCTGGCTACTCTACTTCACAGGTCTGATTGGAGATAGGGGGTAGGTGAAAACAGGATGAAAGCATGAATCAATCGAAGTACACCTTTGAGTAAGCTAATGATGAGGAAACACCGTTATAAATTGGCTAAAACATAGCACATTTCCCCTTCTAAAACACGTATTCCTTTGGCTCCTCATATCTCAAGGACAAGATGCTGATTTGTTTCCACATTTATCCAGTGATGAAGGCCACGCAACATTACCACAGTATTCAATGTGGTTAAAACTGAATTGAATATGTTCTTGTAACTTTAAATTGTGCATGAGCTTTTTTTTTTCCCTTACAAAACATTCAGCTCAGCAAAAAACGAACTCTAATCACCACCATCGTACATTAATTAAATGAGTCTTGCGTTGTAAAAGAGCGGTCAAGGACACCCACCTGTAGCGCTCCATGTCCAGCTTGTTCCCGAGCAGAACGATGGGCACGTGGCTCTTGAATGTTTTATTGTGCACAGACAGAGTGTCCAGGTATTTGTGGCAGACCTTGAAGCTGTCCTGATTGTCAATACTGTAGACGACAATGAACGCACTGGCCCAGGACAGGTACCGCTCTGTGTTCACCGGACCGTCCTGGAATCACACCATGAAATATTTATACATGTTTTTTAATGGAACTGAAGGAGGGAAGATGGATTGTCTGTGCC
>NW_027316167.1:7260396-7270396 GCF_026437365.1 Eucyclogobius newberryi
CTTTATTTGAAGAGAAAAGAGACATTAATCTTATAAAAAACTGAGATGTTCTGCACAGATTAAAGTTAAATCGCAAGTTTCCATCTGCAGTTCCTGATTTATATAAGGTTAATGGTTTTATTGGTCATTAACGGGTGAGATTAGGACAGGGTTAGGGTAAAGGGTAAGATTAGTCCTAATCTTACCCTTTACCCTAACCCTGTCCTAATCTCACCCGTAAAGGGTAAAGGGTGAGATTAGGACAGGGTAAAGGGTAAGACTAGGACAGGGTTAGGGTAAAGGGTGAGATTAGGACAGGGTAAAGGGTAAGATTAGGACAGGGTTAGGGTAAAGGGTAAGATTAGGACAGGGTAAAGGGTGAGATTAGGACAGGGTAAAGGGTAAGACTAGGACAGGGTAAAGGGTAAGATTAGGACAGGGTTAGGGTAAAGGGTAAGATTAGGACAGGGTAAAGGGTGAGATTAGGACAGGGTAAAGGGTAAGACTAGGACAGGGTAAAGGGTAAGATTAGGACAGGGTTAGGGTAAAGGGTAAGATTAGGACAGGGTAAAGGGTAAGACTAGGACAGGGAAAAGGGTAAGACTAGGACAGGGTTAGGGTAAAGGGTAAGACTAGGACAGGGTAAAGGGTAAGACTAGGACAGGGTTAGGGTAAAGGGTAAGACTAGGACAGGGTTAGGGTAAAGGGTAAAGGTTGAGGTTCGGGTTTAGGAAAACGTGTAAGTTGTACGTACATGTAAACTTACTTTTTAAAAAACAAACGTATTGCTTACAAGCCTTATCTCATCTTACGCTATAAAATAAAACATAAATCGGTCAAAAATATAACCAGTTCAGCCGCACAGGTTAATTCATTACCGTGGCAACCAGCCATTTCCAAGTCCCTCCAAACCCGACTGACTAACGCCAACTTTGACGTAAATTAGATGAATGACATCACGTCCTATCAAAATAAGAGCACAGTTCCCACTCTCGGGCCCAGTGGTTCACAACCTTGAACACGTTTGGTTTTTATACTCATTTCTCATCAAATGTATAGGATTTTGACCATGTATTTAACAGTTTTAAAGATCTAACCCTCAAACCACATGAGCTATTAAGATTACATAACATGTCATTGTCCAGGCAAAAATCGTACATAGGATAATGTACAAAATACACAATTAAAACCATGATAATTACTTGTGTCAGTGTAATTTTGACTGGTATCTTTGGAATATTTAGCAGAAAGACTAGAACTGACTGAGGTCTTGTCCTTAAATGCGTTTAAAACAGTAGACTTCCTCAATAATGTGCAATTGTTTCCTGTAATATATGTTTGTTTTGTTTTTTTATGTAACTATGTGTACTTTGCTGCTTCTTGGCAACTACAGCCTTGGAAAAGAGCTTTTTAATCTCAATGGGACACTCCTGGTTAAATAAAATAGAAATAAAATCTTCATGTATTTTAGGAAAAAGTTGGAAGAACATCTTTTATTATTTTGTATACTTTATATTATTTTGTGTTAGTTTTTATTTGGTTTGTACATATTTATTTATTATTTTCATATTTGACCTGTGCTTGTTGTGTACTCTGTGCAGCACTTTGGAGCCTTTGTGTTGGTAAAATGTGCTGTACAACAGAAACTATAGAACATCTGTTTTATTCTTATTCATCTATTCAACCAATTTTTTAACATTGGTTGGGTCAAAAAATTTTACAAAACAAGATTCTCACAGCTACAAAAAATATACCAAATTATACCTTTAATTTGATAAACATTATAGGCATTATGGGTAAATATAATATTCACAAAAGTGGAAAAACCTAAATCAAATATTGTGTGCTTTAAAAATGAATTTAGAATGTCTCTATCCTCAGTCAAGATGTATTTAGTCTTTAAACTGTCCTTAAACCTGTTTTTCTATTCCATATATATATATATATATATATATATATATATATATATATATATATCATTATATCTATTGCTTGCTTTGTATGCATATTGCTTTGCACAATTAAAAAAAAGAAAGAAAGTGCTCTACAAATAAAGTTGGCTTGGATTAAGAGTCAAAACCACCCAAAGCAGATGAAAATGTTGAAGTAAAGTCCTCTAAACGTAGTGCAGTTTGACAAAGTCTCACCAGATTTCCCCGACCCGGTCGCTCCCAGCAGCACCACGTTGCATTCATCATTAGAACATCTCTCCGGAGCGGCCGCTAAATTACAAGTCTTCACTTTCCCGAACATCACGGACATAGCGTGGCTCCTCCAGGGCCGCTCTGGCTCCTTAATTCAAAACATTTCCTCTTGCGTTTGGCTTCAGACACGACCTGCCGACAACGCCAAACGCTTCTCGACGGACCCGAGCCACTGGCGACGAACTCCTGGTACCATCGAGTCGGTTTGCAGCGCCGGAAAGTTGTCTGGAAAAGTCTCACTCCGGCGTGACTTGGCAGGTCCGTGGGAAGTGAGGGGGTTATGAGGAAGAGGAGGAAGGAAAAAATAGAAAACGGTCCGAGCATCTGATCCACTCCATTTTAGGAGAAACACTTCAAACGGAGCTCGTAAAACGCAGAGCGGATGAAAAGAAGGAGCGCGCGCACGTCCATAATCACCGTGGAGACTTGGGCCAGGGCCAAGCAAACCAAACACAAACAGACTTCAGTTTTTGTGACATTTCCTGTGTCGCGAGAGCACACCCAAGCTTCAAAGGGAAAGCACAGTCTCGTGGGGCATGTGGGTATTAAGGGGTTTGACGGAAAAATATGCACCAAAAGTAGAATTTGGTTTATTTCAGTCGCAATAACAACGTTTATTTTCCGCTTTTTCTACTCGAGAAAGACCACACTGTGTTTCCTTTTCCATTGGAACTGATTGACAGCTTTATTTGTTGATTCATTATGTATTAAAGATAGCTTTTTACCTCATTTTTCAAACAGTGAAATTAAGACGTAGGTACCGTATTTTCTGGACTATAAGTCGCACCTTTTTTCATAGTTTTGGCCGGGGTGCGACTTATACTTCAGAGCGACTTATATGTGATATTATTTGTTATTTTCACACCGGCAACCACAAGAGGGCGCTCTAGGCTCTAAGCGACACAGAAGAAGAATCTGCACTTCCTCTTCCTCTGGAGTTTGTGGAGTTGTTTAGAAGTGACACAGAGGAAGAAGAATTCAATGGATTTCGTGATTTATTGATAAATTTCACCCAAAAATGTGACTTATACTCCAGTGCGACTTATATGTGTTTTTTTCTTCTCTATTATGCATTTTTTTGGCTGGTGCGACTTATACTCCGGTGCAACTTATAGTCCTGAAAATACGTATTTAAACCTTTTTAACTCCTTCTTAGCTCTCACGAATACTTTGGAACATTATTAATATTCACATGTATCCATTTATTTATTTGTTATGTCCAAAGTGTCATATCGTGTCCCACAATGCTCTGCTACACTTTCGAAAGGAGAAAATGTTTAATACAACAGGGGGAAACGTTGTGTACCCCAGTTGCTTTTCTTTACGCTATTTTTAGGCCTAATGTCATTGTTGTCTTTATTTAAAGTACTTAACACATGCTGCGGTCTAACAATGCACACATAGACTGTAACCTACTTGTTTTCGACTACTTACTGTTAGAAATAAGCATTGCGTCGCTAACCAAATAGCTCGCTAACGTCCAGATTATGTCGTCAAGAGCTGTCTGCGTAAGAATCGAAAAGTAAACAGTCTTAATCGGAGGCCTATTCTATTTCCCTTTATCCTTCCAAACAACTTAACCTTTGCATTTACTCCACGTGCTCAGCAGAATCGACAGCTTCTACGCTTAACTCACTGTCAAGAATCATTCCCTCGTTCTTTGCAGTTTGCAAGATATAACGCCGTGCCTACAAATGATCTCTGGAAAGTGGCATGAATAAAATGTGACGTGACGGAAACGGCCCATTGTTTGAGCGCGAGTGCCACCCAAGGACAACTCTTCAGCTGCCCCCCCCCCCCCCCCCCCCAACTGTCAGCTCCAAACAAAGAGCAATATGAATCATCCGCACATTCGGTGGAGACGTGCCACTTATCCATCTCCCATTTCAAGCGAGGCTACGGCGGGCTTTCTCCTCCGCCCGCCTGTCATCATCATCATGTCTGCGACTATGTATAGTGCCTGCTCTCACTGCAGTGGAAAACAAATCCACCATCTGCTCACGGACTGAGACGGCGAGACTGATGTATGGGGCGATTTGAGGTGAAACTACTGGTGAGCGCCGGTGCTTTTCATGTCGGGCTCAGAGGAACTGCGTCTTCCCGTCCCCTCCGCCGAGCGACGTGATGAGGATCTACTGCGACGAAGTGATGGAGTCCGGCTGTCCAGCTCGCCAGCCGGGACAACGCAAGCTGCGGGTGCGCGTCCATGGCCATTGTTTTGTCGTAAATAAAGATCTCCTCGCTCAGAACTGCGAGTACTTCCGCGCTCTGTTCCAGTCGGGAATGAAGGAATGCCAGGAGGATGAGATCTGCCTGCGGTGCGTGGGGCTTTTGGGTTTCCAAGTCATGATGCAAGTTCTTGAAGGGGGTCGACCGATGCTGAACTGCGATCAAATTGTGGAGGCGATCGAATGCGCGGCTTTTCTTCAGGTACCCAGTCTTACCAAGCATCTGATCAACGTAATCAACTCGGAAAACTGCTTACTGATGTTCCACACCGCTTCTACGTTCGGAGTCTGGGACCTCTTTCACAACTCGGCACTTTTTATCCAAGACATATACTCAGATCTGAAGGACGATCTTTGCACCTTGCCCAAGACGCTAACCGATTACGTCGAAGCGCTGATTCCGGCAAGCTACATGGCCGTTTGCAGTCATTCGCCGTCGTCCGACGAGCTGGAGAATTTCCAAAGGACCGTCAGCTATTTGGACGAGGAACTTAAAGAATGGAAAGCGCTAACTCAGCTACCGTCCAGCGCCAGCACCACAATGGCAGGCGTCGCGGTCCTCGACAACAAACTCTACATCGTTGGAGGGGTGCACGACGTGAGCAAGAACATCGTGCAAAGCGGATTCTGCTACAATCCGCTGACTAATTCTTGGTCGACGATTTGCCGGCCCAATCAGCTGCGCTACAATCTCACGCTGGTGGGTCACGACGGATGCCTCTACGCGCTCGGTGGCGAGTGCGACCACAAGGAGCTGTCGTCCGTGGAAAGGTACCGAGTTGCTAACGGGCACTGGAGTTACGTTTCGCAGCTGCCGCGTCAATCCGCGTCGGTCGTGTCGGCAGTCGCGTTGGACAGGATTTTCATTTGTCTTTGGAAAGGCCGGGGCGCGAGCGATATCTTCGAGTACTCACCGGAGAAAGATCAGTGGATACTTGAAACTACGCTTGTCCGCGACCAAAGCTACGGCCTTTGCATGGTGCCGCACAAGGACAACTTGTACTTGATGCGGAACGGACCGTGCAACGACTTCTTGCTGTGCGTTATGGATTGTTATAACGTAAGTTCGCGCCAGTGGACAGCCATGCCGGGCCAGTACGTCAACAGCAAGGGGTCTTTGTTCACCGCGGCGGTAAAGGGGGACTCGGTGTTCACGCTGAGTCGCAAAGTGACCACGGAATACACAATAGAGGATTACAAGTGGAAAAGGAAACGTGAGATGACTGGATTCGGGAGGATTGGATCTATATATACTTTTCTCATGAGGCTGCCCAAGACCACGCTCCCGCTCGCAGAAAGGTCAGCAGCGAGCGCGCCCGGCCAACGATCTGGAAACATAGATGGGCACCGCAGGCATTTGGTGAGATGTGTTGATAATCTTTGAGGGCAACGACGACGTGAGAAAAAACCAGATGCTTTTTGAAGGTTGAATAGCTTTTAGTTTTTCTACAGCGCCAAAGTGAAATTGTAACGCGTCTTTATGTTTCGTTCCTCTGCTAATTCCAAAACATGGCATTGCCCAGTGCACCTCTTTGTCACTGTGTATACAAAAAAATACTTTCAGAAGTGTACGGGATGGAGTTAGAAAAGAAAGAAGGTACGACAACAATGAACCACATGTTTTTAGTGTACTGGAGAATATCTGTTTGTTTGTTTGTTTGTTGTTGATTTTTTTTACTATAAATGTTCCTATACTGTGCAGAGAATAAACCAGCTCCATAAGAAGCAAGGCAATATTTACAAAAAGAATGTATGTGATTGTATTCAGTGTACATTTGGCTGCTTAATGCGTACTCTGTGTAATGGTGGGAAAAGCTCTGACATTGCTTGTTTTGAGTGATAATAAAGTTTGTATCTCTGGACCTACACAGTCGTTTCCCACGTTTCTTCAAATATAGATTCAGCAAACAAAAGCGCAGAGACGTTTAAAAATAGAAACAAAGAGAATGGCGAGGAAAAGAAGTGTTTTATTGAAGTTAACAGAGGGGGAAAACGATCAAACTTGACGCTCTCTCTGGAGGTGTGACTCATTTTGGAAAGTGATCAATACAAATGAAATCCGTTGAAATAGAGCCACGTACAAAATGAATTACATCGCACATATTTCCGCAGCAAAGGCCACCACCGGCGCTTTTGCACGCGCAGTTCTTTGGCACTTGCCTCCTTTTGTTGACGTACTAGATAATAGAAGGTATTTTGGAAAACTTTTAGTATTTGAGTAAGTGAGATCTTCTGGGAAAGAGGTTTAAACTGTGCTAAATCAGGTTTAGAAGACTTAAACATCACCATATGGGCTTAACACAACAATTACAGCGTTTTTCAGTCTCATTTAAGGGATTAAACAGGGCGAAAGTGAACGTACTGTGGCCCTGAAAAGCTTGTTCTGATTGAAAATAGAAAAAGTTTGTATCTCTGGACCTACACAGTCTTTTCCCAGATTCCCACGTTTCTTCAAATATAGATTCAACGTCAGCAAAAGCGAATAGACGTTCAAAAACAGAACCAAACAAGAGTAGAAATTGAGGTTAAAGCGCCCCCTACAGGTCGGACGACTCATGGGACTAAAATGCAGCTTAGATAATGGAATTTTGCTGAAAAATTATAAAAATGTCATCACAGAAAAGCACATTTTTTAGGTTTATCATTTCACTTCCTGTTTGTAATTGATGACATCACACTAGGAAATTACCCAGAAAACGTTGGGCAAAAACTCCTCTAATGTCACAATGTATTTTATCTAACGAATAAAAATATGAGAGAAACTTTATTTAATTGTTTTAATGTTTAGAAAGTCACAAAAGTTGTCTCTTTGTGTACATTATGCATAAACTTTGACCCAGTGTGATGTCACTTCCTGTCATTTTGTACAGTTTTTCAACGTTTTTTCCACAAATACCTGCTCGATCGGTGTAAAACTATAATCTAAATGTACAACAAATACAAATACACAATATACATTAAGTCAAAATTAGAAAATCGTAAAAACCTGTCACACCCCCTTTAACAAAGAAAGAAAAAACAATCAAACTCGACCGTATCTCTTGACGTGCGACTCACTTTGATCAACAATATCAAAAGACGTGGAAATACAGCCGCGTTCAAAGTCATTTACATCGCACATATTCCCGCCACCGTCGCGTTCGTTTGCGGGCGCGGCTCTTTGGGGGTCGGGATCGTCTCTGTCACGCCACTCGCGTCATGAGCTCCTCCAGGGCCCTTTCACGGTGGTTTTCATGCACGAGCAGCACTTCTTTGATGGCGTTCTGCTGGAAGCCCATCTCGTTGAACTGACTCAGGAGATGAAGGAACTCCTCAGCCTGCAGATCAAGATATAATGAATCACCCTGAGCCCTTTTAACAACTCAAAAGTGTTTACTCGCAGTCATGAGGAGAAGATTAAAGCGGCCATAAGTAACGCCGTAACCTTGTGCTTTGAAATGTCTGGAGCTTAAATATGCCAAAGATTTGAGGTGTTGCCAGGGCGCGCGCGGGTAAATGGGATTTTCCAGCTCGCAAATCAAAAGGTATTTCTTTGAGCCGTTTGTCAGTCAAGCTGCGTGGTCATAATAAAGGAAATGAATGACTAATTACAATACATTTATTCTTGACTTTTATATTGTTTGGACTTAATGGTGGAAAACGCTGAATTATAGTATAAAATAATCAGAATAAAATAAAATTGTCACTTTTTACAGGTGCCTTAAAGTGCACATGCATCTAATTTTGAGTTTATTCTGTGTATTTATACCTATTATACATATAAATTATAGTTTAACACCTTTTATGGAGAAAAGGTTGGAAAATCTGTAGAAAATGACAGGAAGTGACATCATACAAGGTCAAAGTTTATGCATAATTTGGACAAAGAAAGTAGTTTTTTGACTCTCTAAACATTAATTCACCAAAATAAAGTCGCTCTCATATATTTTTTTGTCAAATGAAAAAAAAGGTGACATTTGATGAGTTTTGGCCCGGTGTTTGCTGGGTAATTTCCTAGTGTGATGTCATCAATTACAAACAGGAAGTGAAATTATTAACCAACAAAATGTGCTATTCTGTGATGACATTTATAGCAAAATTCAAACTATATTTATCTTTAGCATTTTAATTCAATGAGTCGTCCGACCTGTAGGGGGCGCTTTAAGTGAAGTTACATCAAAAGCTTTTGAAAAAGAAATGTAATTGAGACAAATTGTAGAATTTGTAATAAAAATGTAAAAATATGACATTGCACTTTAAAATTTAATCTAATCTTATTTATAAAGTTAAGATATTTAATGTAGTTATTTAAGGTTTTACTTGACTGTACGTTGTGTTTCATGTTAAAAAATGAACATTAGTTATATTAAACTTATATGACTTACTTACTGAACTGAGTTTTTCTTGGTTTTTGAAAGCTCTGACCAGGACATACTTTTAGGCTCTTTCTTATAGTACTACGGTGCGTTGTGGGTGCTTTTACCTTAGTCTCACAGTTCTGAAACATCTCCAGCGCCTCCTCCACCTGCATGACGTCGTGCCCGAGCTGGCAGAGGCGGTCACACGTCACCAAGTAGCTCAAGATCTGCAAAATAAAACACAAATCCTATCACGTAACTCAACCTTAAGAGTCCCTCGCGCCGTTTCCCTCGTCACAACCGCCTCTGATCGGCGTGTTTACCAGACTGGATTGGGCCTGGCAGATTGCGCCCTGTAATAACCTTAGCCTGGCCTAATCCCCCCCCCCCTTCATAGAAAGTCTGCAAGCTGCTCGAGCCTCTTTGCAATTAGCTGTCAATATGACTTAAATCCCCCCTTCAGCCATTTTCCTCTATTGAGTTATCGCAATGCCGGGCAGACACGCGGCAAAAACCTGATCTGGAAAGTGCATTACGAGCCGAGCAGAAATTAAGCCCGGCGTTGTTACTCTGAGATTAATCGAATACGAGGAGTGAAATATGATGCGGGCGTGAGAGGGGCACCAACCGGGCCCCCCGATGGCCCCCCGATGGCCCCCCGATGCCCCCCCTCGCACTATATTTGTCCCATTAAATACCGTAATCACGCCTTCCCGGCTAATTGGCTCCTATTAAAGTAAAGAGGTTTTTTTTTTTATGTATAATTAGCGCTGTT
Organism: Eucyclogobius newberryi; assembly: GCF_026437365.1. Taxonomy (NCBI): domain Eukaryota; kingdom Metazoa; phylum Chordata; class Actinopteri; order Gobiiformes; family Gobiidae; genus Eucyclogobius; species Eucyclogobius newberryi. Next base: position 7,269,920 of record NW_027316167.1, read on the forward strand.
CTATCAATTTGTTGGCTTTATGGCGATGAAATGACCAAAAACATGTCAATTATTAACTTTTACGCACTGAGAAAAATGTGTTTACTTTACAAAGCAACGTCGCCCGGTATTAATGATGTCACTTATGCAAATGATCTATATTGGTAGTTTGGTTGTTGGTTGTTGTTGTTGTTGTTGTTGTTGTTGTTATCCTCCCATTCTAGTGTTGTCATGGTAACGTTTGCGAGTAGATTCTGACACTAAGGAAAAGCCAGAGTGTAACAAAGTAATAGTAGTTTATGTAGGATTTCCATGTCGAATTCATGTCTGTCAATAATATACATTTGTTTAATATAGTAAGAGTTATTTAAACGTGCAGAGTGAGAGAATAAGAATAAGAGACGCATTTGAATAACACTGAATGAACATTATGATGATGTTTTAGCAATTTTTTACTAATGTGGAAATGGAAATGTTAATATGGTAAAAGACACGGCA